>NC_138038.1:3209339-3424339 GCF_964106645.2 Podarcis pityusensis | reverse complement strand
TGCAGTCTTATGAACTTCTATGGATTCTAGCCAGAAAGGTTTATAAACTTTGACATGGGCATTAATGCAGCAGGAAAGCTTGATGCAAACACGGCATGAGCCATTCTACATACATTCTACACATTCTACACAGATAAGCCCCCTTTTCCTCTCTCCTCTTCTTAAAGGGGAGGGCATTTAAAGTCTGAACCTGGTTTGATATTCTGCTTCAATGTGCTAGCTGATTTGTACAAAACTATTTTTTCTGTATTTAGACAAAATGTAAAATGACCAATACAATGAGAAGAAGTGGATGAGGGAGGAGAATGAGCGGAGCACAGGAGCTTGAGATTTGCTGTGGCCTGGTCTCGTGGCGCTGCCTCCTGGTTTAGCGCAGGGGTGGCTCACCTCCAAATGTATGTTGGACTACTGTTGCCATCACCCCCGACAACAGGGCTGATGGGAGCTGGAGTCCAAAGGACACCTGGAGATCCCCTTTCCCTTATCTTAACTGGGACAAAGAAAGCATGAAAAAGGCCACAACATTTCACAGCCTCTTTTCATAGAAAATGTGCACTGGTTGAAAGAAATACGTTGAATGCAATATCCTGCTTTGCACAGAATCTGCACAGAATTTTTCATATTAGAAAATACTTTTCTTCCTTTGACCCTGCAATCTTTTGTTCCTTGGGACGCCACTGGAGGGTGAAAGGATGGAGAGGGAGATTCAAACTCAGAAGGAGGGCAGGAAAAGGTGTGGTGCTGGAGGAAGCCCCCCAACAAGCCCTCAAACCAGGGAGAAAAATATGCCAGCAGGTAGTTAATTTTCCTTCCCTTGTTTGCAATGGAAGGGAAATTGTGAAAGAAAGAAAACACTGGGAAAAGGACGGCGGAGCCGAAGAGCACTGCTTTTCCCCCTTACTGCACTTCCACCCTGCTGGCAAGAGCCCAGGAGGGCACTGGATAAGGTGGCTCAGCCGCCTTTGATTCTCTCTGTCCCACCTTAGGATTGCAGCCTTAGCCTAGGGCAGAACAGAAATTTGTCCTCCTTCTCTTGCATCATGCTGAACTGGCAGGATGTGGGAGGAACACTCTTGCCCTTCTCTGTCCCTATATCTCTATTTTTAAAAACCATTTGCACCCCGTGGTTTGGGGAGATAGGGAAGGCTATGGATCCCCCAGAACTGCCCCACAGCTCCTTTTTAGCCCTTCTGGTGTCAGAGCTCTGATACTGATTCTGGCCAGAACTGTGGATGCTGCTGTGGTGGCAGGAAGGGACAATCCAACACTGGATCTCCTTCTCTGAGACTGAAGCTCCAAGACCCTCCCAGAAGCCAAAGGACTTCAGGCTCAAGGATATAATTCTAGGCCTATTACTTTAATGGCACCTTTTATTATATAATTTTTTTTTCAATGGAAGTTGCCTTGTGAAGGCTATGTCCTGAAAGATGATCCAAAAACAAATAAATGTCCTTGGAAGTATGTCCTATTGAACTTACTTCTGAATAAATTTCCACAGGATAAGGTTGCAAGTTATGGTGTTGACATGTTTATGAATGATATTATGTTTTCAACCAAAAGCAACAATTTCCTGTCTGAAAATACTTAATGTGAAAAATAAATGGATAAATAAATATCCTGATTGTGTGTGTGGATATGTGTGAGTATGCTTATACACACACACGCCTACACAGCACTGAGCTCAGGGTAGCTGCCCCAAAATGGAAATCCTTGAGTTTCTGTTTTGTTCTCTGTGACATGTAGAAGGTACCTAATGTCCTCATGTCCTTATGCGTGCAGTGGGTGCGCAGGATGTGGCCAAGCACACCCAGATAGATAGATAGATAGATATTTTTTTAAAAACAGGGATCAAGGTAAGCAGAAAGAGAGAAACACAGGCAGAATATAAAGACTGGAATGGACCTGCAGCTTCTGCCTGCGACTGTCTCTGGAAGCCGTGGTGGGTGATTGGTTCCAGCGCAGGCAGTAAGGGAGGAAGAGGGACTCCCTCCTTTGCAGACAAAAGGTGCTGAGCCACTCCAGCCTTTTCCTTCTGCCGCCACCTGTCTCTGTCTGAGCTCCGGTTGCCACCTTTTGTGGAGAGAGCTCTGTAGGGTGAGAGGCTGCTTTTGTGGCAAGCAAGTAAAAAGGGGAGGGGTCATCCTGTCTGGCACAGGTATTTTTATCAGAAGGAAAAATCTCCTGTTTTGGCTTCTTGCCCACACTTGTCGTAGTTGTTTGATTAGCATTTTGTCTCTATATCTCTTCTTTGATCTCCTTGTCATTCTCCCCTCCCCATTCTCTTCATTTAAATAAATGAATGAATGAAATTCCCTGGGTGCGCACCCTAATGAAATGTGCTGTCTATAATGCTGTGTCTTTCTGTGCACTAGTTGGTGCTGGTGGCCAAATGCTTAGTGGGATGACATCAAGCCATGGCTAAGTTGCATTCTATGCTATGGAGGCAGACAACTCCCAGTGTTGTCAGATGAGAAAGGAGATGTAGAATGAAGAAAAAAACAGCGAAGGAGAAGCTGGCAATACACTGAAACATGTTATTTCACATGGCTGTGAGCTGCATTTATCATTTTGTTTCGTTTAAATGTTACAGAAAACATAAGGAACGTAAACACAGGTCCTAGAGACTCAATCTGGCCCCTAACAACTTCCTATCAGGTCCCCAGCATAATTCACAATCCCAAGCATTTCAGATACATTGTAGAATCATAGCAAACGGCTCTTTGCCACCAGTCTCAGTGTGAATAACAGAATATTTCTGAGAGTCCATCCTTTGCTTTGCTTGATACCTTCAGACACAACCAAGGAACTCCTTACATTAAAAAGTCCTTGGACTCAGACTCTGGATTTTGTGGTACATAAAAAGGGAAGAGTCTGCCAAAGTCTGTTGCTGCTCACATTAGGAAGGCAAGAGTTAAATAGCTCTTAGCCTTTGCTTCAGCTTGCACTGGAGTAGTTCAGTAGGTCAGATTAACATTGCTTGACCATCAGACCCTGCTCAATTCAAAATAAGCTGTGTTAAAAATTAGCTGTCAAGCTGAGATGTGTGTTTTTAGGTTTTATCTGATAATAACTGAATGCTTTATACGCCAGTCTTCAGTGTGGCTGCTTTTAAGCTTCTCACCTTCCCATGGTGAAGCCACTACAAATCACTACAGTAATATTCACAGCTCATGCAGTCTGTTGAGACTCCCAATATAGGGCTTGCAACTGGCATGACTCCTTTGATTACAGAGCGCTTCCAAACTCCCAACCACTTGCTCCCAACATTTTCTCCATGAGCAAAAAACATGCTCAGTGCCACATTCAAGCTGCCAAATTGGAAAGACCCCATTCTTTTGCCTCTGTAAATTCAGAATGTATTTTACTTACATATTCTCTCAAGACTCTTTATTTATAAATCATAGCCATTTTATGAAGATACATTTGCCACATAAGTAATATGTACATAAGATACATGTTTAAAAACAGAAGGTGACTGTTACAAAGCCCACCTAGAAATTCAACAAAAGAAACCACCTTCTGGTTCTACAGTATCCGTAGTGTAGGGTTGCTGAGCAGTTGTCTTCTTTGCCAAAGGGCGTTAAATGATCTCTTAAATTCCATTCCATGAAAACATCAAAAGAACCATGAGAGTTCACAAGATTTTCTAAGTGAATCAGGTAAGGGTTTGTTCACTAGAATAAACATTATCTGGTGAGCAGCAAGCTGCAACTCCATTAATAAGTGTTTTATTTTATTTGCATGCTTTAGCTGTCCAGAAGATCTTAAATTGTTATCTTCAGAGATCCAGATGCATGCCATGTGGTGTTTGTACAACTAAAAATGAAGGGGTCTATTCTCATCTCGATGTGTGGGGAATCCCTGAACACCAAGAGAAGAACATATCCTTAAGGGTTAAAGGAGGGAACACATGTTTATTTGATCACAGGGCTTAAGGTACTGATTTATATTCATTATATAGATGGCTGACTGCAATACTGGAAAACGTTTTTGAATTTGGAAACTGACAAGCACATTTATCTGACTTCTAGTTTTGCTTTGATTTTTGAACCTGGCAGAAGAGTACACATACTTTTGCCATAAAAGTAAGCCTATGCAGATTGTTCCATTTACTGTCAGGTCTAGGGGGGGCCCACAGAACTGACAGACAAATATTTGGCTGCCCAAAAAGATCCAGAAGTGCCCCCCCCAGGATCTCTTACTAAATGATTGATAGTGTTGCTAGAACAGCACTTTGAGTGGGCTGTGCAAATCAGGAGTCCACTCTGAGCGATGCACAAATCAAGAGCCAATTTTGAAAGGAATCATAGGGCACATACATACACCCTAAAAAATATTAGGTACCCCCCCAAAAAAATACTGTGTGTCCTCAGTGATGCTTTGAATTGTGTATGCAAAAGTTGAAAGAGAGGTTTGTCTGATGTGAGAAATGCTTAATTTTCTGAGTGAATACATATAACAACGTATTTCTGAGATGGTAGCTTGACGTGAGAAAGGATATTTTAGAAAAACGGTACATATTTTAATTCTCTCTGCTGACATGATTTAGTAGTAGAGTTGGACAGTATAATATTCAGTATATTTTCTTCCAGTGCTCAGAAGTACGAGCTGAGAATCAAATCAAGAATTTTTGCAAAATTAGAATGCCATGGGAAGCAGACACTCCAACCCGGAGTCAGGGGTAGGGCTCCATGCCATGTGCCATTTTCCTCTTTTAAATCCAATCCCTCTTTGAAATCAAATATATGTTTAATATTATACAATTGAAGCAACTTCTAGCTAGCAAATTATATCAGCTTTGCTTTCTGATTAATGACTGTTTCTATTTTGGACAGCAGAATCGATCAGCATAGGAAGCAGCCTGTTTTGCAAAAGACATTGTCTTCCAAGCATTAGAACAAGACTTGTTGTAGGTTACACAGATAGGCATAAATATCCTTTTTTATAAAAAATAATAATAATCAGGTAATGTTACTAAAAAGGCTAGTTTGGGCTAATTTACTAATCCACATGGTTACAGTTGTTGTGGTGGTACAGGACTGAAGCAGGGCAGTTGCACCCAGCTACTAGGAAGCACAGTGGACTTCAAGAAGAACCTTGCTTACAAAACGAACTTACCTTGCATTAATGAGGTACTGTGCTAGGCTGATGTTTGCAGGTGATCCTGTGATTGTTACTTGTCGTTCTGCTGAGCCTTCTGTGGCATTTGCAATCTTGATCTGCGCCCCTGACATTTGCCTGATTTCATTTATCTTACTGCCTTGTCTGCCAATGATGCAACCTATTAGCTAAAATAGGACAAAAACAGAGTTTAGGGCAAGAGATGGAAGCAAAAAAAACCTTCTCACAGCAAACAGGAGGGTTATCATCCAATCTGCAATCCAAGCGACTAAGCCTACGATAAGATGACCTTAGGCAGCAGAGCCAAGTACCACTAAAGGGCAGGCAGTGGTTAATTTCACTAGAAATTATATTTTTCTACTATTTTTCTACTATGTAGCCATTTTCCACCCCAAGCACCAAAATATCTTGGGTCAGATCTGGATTCACTGGTCTTTGTCAAGGGGCATAGATATCTAAAAACTGGGCAAAATAGCTTTAAGTCTGCAGGGATTGCTTTTCAAGCTATTGTATTTTAGCTTCTTCAATTTTTTCACTGACTAGGACACAGCAGGATGTGTAAGATACTTCTCAAAGCATCTTGTACATCAATTGTTGCTGGCATCAATTTTCTCAAGAGACAATGGAGTGTGCCTACCGGGGTGAAGTTTTCAACCACCGTGGTAGCACCAAAGTGTGTATGGAGGTTGCAGGCTACCCAGACAACAAGACCCTCCTCTTGGCCTTGCTGATGTGGTCCAAAGGAAAGCAGAGCAGTATGTTTGACACCAGCTTGGCTGCAGGAGTAGGCAGAAGGAGGTGTACAAGGGGCCATCTAACAATCTTAAGGTCTCCACTCCAGATTTGTGTAAGGTTTACTCCACTCTTTAGACTTTTCTTCTCCTGGAGACATCCCATAAGGCAGGGGAGGTTTAGGACCAAAGTTTTCTTTCTCCTAGATGGGCTACCTTCCCAGGTGGACGAGCCCCACCTGCCCCTCATTTCCCCTACAGCACCTGCAGAAACTGCCTTCTTGCCTGCTGGACCCACTCTTGGTCTTGTCTGTTCAATCCGCCAGAGCCTGTCTTTGCATGCAGCGGAAGTCCCTAGCTCACCAAGGGTTTGAGACCCATTAACTCCCCTTACCTGGTTTAGCTGGCCAGTCAAAGCTGTTCCTGGGATTGTGGCCGCTGTCACATGCTGACAGCTTCTAGGAGCCACAGGTGACAGCTGAGTGCAGGGTGGGGACCAAAGGTGGGCAAACTACCCAAGAAGGAACACGACATGTCTCCCAGCAGAGGTACTACCCCTTCCCTAACACCCCTAATAGCTCTATATAAATATCAGATGATAATGATAATGGTGAACCAAGGAATCTAAATGTACTCAGTAAATAAATAAACAAGAAAGTAAGAAATATCCTCATTAAAAATAAAATACACACTATTTAGAAACACAGGAATTAAAATGAAAACGCTATTAGGTGGATAACTTATGCAAAATAAGGTTAGCAATAAAGGTTGCCAACTTTCTTCCTGACCAGGTTCCTACATCTTTAATGGGGTTGCCAGTGCTTACTGGTCGTTGCTGTTGATCTGCCTGGGTCATAGGGTGACATTAGCGGGGGGCTCACATTGGCCCCCATGCCCTACTCTCACTCCAGCTGATTTATGCACATTGTAAAAGGCACAGGAGCCCCTCAGGCTGCGAGTTTTCAAGAATTGACTAATCTAGTCTTAAAGGTTGCAATAGAAAAAGAGGAAATCCAGTTGATAAAGAAAGCACTAGCCTCCCTAATCTCCCACACTTTCCCCTGAAGGCTCTTTTGTGCATTAAAAGCTGCCCATTAGAAAACCACCACTGTGTCCCTCAGAGATATTTCCTCCTCCCCTGCATGCCTCTCAAATTGTCCTCCTTTTTCTCCACTGTAACTCCTTTCACACCTAACTTCTATGTCCTGACCTACCTGAATTGTAAACACTTCAAGGCTGAGAAGCCTGGTCTGACAGTACTTTCGTATCTCAGACCACTTCATAAGCACTCACAACTATCACCTCCAAAGTGTTTTTTCTTCTTAAGTTGATCTCTAAAAATTCTGTGTGGATTTTAAAGGATATATTCCAATTTGTCCTTAAACACATGAAAATGGGATGGAATAGATGGTATTTTTCATGACGCACCAGCCCAACACAGGTTTTGTTACTGGGTCACCCCTAGTAAAGGGTGGCCTGGGATGGAGAGGCAATCAGTCATCAGTGACGAAAGCAGATCAAGGAGTACCCACAGACTTATGCACAGTTTAGGGGAACATGCACCCACTCACCCTGAACAAGCTGAACATCACACACCTGTGCAGACAAACCTCCTATTATCAGTACCTCTACCTTGTCTGGATTAAGCTTTGATTTATTGGGTTACATCTAGTCTCACTGACTCACCTGAATTTGATAAAAAGGAGAATTTTTCTTTTCTTTTTTTTCTTTTCTTTCTTGGGTTTTATAAACAAGAATCATGTTATACAAGCAAGTATACCAAGTTTTCTCATGTCATTTATATATCACAAAAACAGCATAAAAAAGGAGAACTTGAGCTGTGTGTCCTCCAGCTCACTCCAAACCTCCAGATGAACTCACTCAGTGCCTTCATGCAGTGGTTAAAAAGCATAAGAGAGAGAACAGAAGTCTGTGGAACCCCAAAGCACAAGTCCCAGGAAGTTGAACAACAATTTCCCACTCCACCTTCTGGAATCAGCCATCCAAGCAGAAAAAGAACCACAGCAAAGAGTGCCCCAGTTCCCAGACCCAGCTCAAAAGAAGGAAGCCACAGCTGATGGTTCCTCATCCAGAGAGGTACTGCCTTGCAAAACTGTAAGTGTATTTCCCTTAGCTGGCTAGGGCAGATGGCTCTGCATTCATGGTTAAGTTAAAATCTGAACTAGGGACTCCCCAGTTCACTCTGAGTGACTATACTATATCAACTATGATAGGTAAGAGATATAAACAAATCACAAGAAGAAGAGAAATTAAGTGTACTTACATCATTTGGAATAGTGAGCTCATGGGAACTGGTTGGAGTACTGGTATCCAATCCTAGATTTGAAGGACAAAAGAAGGGGGGATTACAAGGGTGATTTTGAAACAGGGATAAGCAAAAACTGTGGCATTCATAAGTTTTTTAGTTTTAAAAAGTGGAGCAAAGAAAAATCTTGAGCAGCTAGCTCAACAAAAAATAAAGCCAGAACTGCAGATATTAGAGCTATGTACTAATTGGAATGTAATTTTTAAAAAGACATTGGCTCCTACCAAAATAACAATAGAATATATATATATATTCATCATATATATATGATGCTGTTAAAGGAAAATAGAAAACTGTAGATTTCAATTAGCAATAAAGTTAGAAATCCAACACTTGGTTGTAAAAAATAAATAGATGGCTCAAATTCAAACTTCCAGAAAATAAAAAGTGGGAATCTAAAGCCAAAAAAATACATATGAAAACTGAAAAAATACATAAATATGGGGAGAAACTAGGCAAGCTATAATGTTATACAGGGAATTAGTCAATTTGCAGAGGGTTGGAAAGAAGGGTGTTTTAAAGGAATAGGGACGAAATACCATTAAGGTTGCAATAGGCTAGATTAAATTTGGATGGATAAAAGGGAAGTGTTTAGGAAATGCGATTAATGTGTTAACATTCAAAATTACAGATCTACACAGTCCACAATAGTACAAGGAACAGATTCAGGAGCAGCGAGTTAATGAAAAGAATAAGGAAAAGAGTGCAGAACTTCTTAAAGAAGTTTATTTATCAGATACACCATATATCCATGTCAGTTCTACTTTATCCATTTTAATTTTTTGTAAGCAAATGTTTCAACAGCTTACAGGTGTTTTATTTTCTTTGTGTACCCAACAAATTTGTCCATTTAAATTAGATTACTATGTCTAAATCCAGCCAATTCTGTCATAATATATAAATGTCATGTCAACTGATTTACTGAACACTGTGTACTCAATTCAGTTTCCCACAAAAGTTTTGATGTATGTGATAAAAATGTTATTAATTGCCATTCAAAGTATGTGCCAGTGTGCAGAGCTTGTCTTCTGAAAATACGTAAATCTATAATTCTACTGAAACCAATTTAATTATTTCAAACATAGTCAATATACTAAATTTAACATAAGGTTGCCATACGTCC
Organism: Podarcis pityusensis; assembly: GCF_964106645.2. Classification (NCBI taxonomy): domain Eukaryota; kingdom Metazoa; phylum Chordata; class Lepidosauria; order Squamata; family Lacertidae; genus Podarcis; species Podarcis pityusensis. The sequence goes on along the minus strand of NC_138038.1, from coordinate 3,415,038 downwards.
AGAATTTTAGAAAACTGGCAAAATGTCCAGGATTCTGAGGTAAAACTCAAAACAACTTTGACTTTCCTGAAAGAATCTCAACAACTTTGAGTTACATCCCTCCCCCCCCCCCCCAAAAAGCTCAGCAACTATTTAACAACCCTTCATTAAGAAAATATATTTGTGGCTGAAGAGGGCATTTTGTTCAATCAAGGCAAAAGAAGGTATTCCGGGTAATTCATTAATACAGAAATTCAGTAAGAACTTGAATCTGCAAAAATATATATCAATGATCTACAACACACAATACGTAGTTCCGGTTTACGCAGGCTCCCTTTGAAAAGCAAACGTGCAATTTTAACCACCAAAAACTCCAGGCACATGGCACATCCTCAGTGGCTCCTAACAACATTTGATGCCTGATAAAAAAAGAAACCCCAGTTCTTAAGTTGGTGGTAAAATTGAGGTAAAGCACATGAAAACCCAGAACAAAGCAAAAATGTTTAGGGATGACAAAGGAAATCTGATAAAGGGAGCCACAGGAGGGGAAAGCGTAACAACCAACAGAGATTAATGAGTAAAAACAAAAGGAGCATTGGCCATTGACGACATTTAGCGATGCAAATGCTGCAATGGCCCACGGGAAACAAAGCTGTTAAGAAGAAGGACATCCCCAGGGAGTCATGGGTACGTACCAGGGAAACCAGGGGTGGTCTGCCCAAGGGGAGTAAAGGGGGGATGCTGCATAGCCAACTGGTGAAGCTTGGTCAACTGCAGGGCAGGATGGGAAATTAGAACTAACCAATCAAATGGAATTATTTCAGAGTAGAAAAAAACCATCTTAACACGTTTCAAAACTGGATTAATTAAAATTAAATAATAAAAAAGTTTTAAATCATTCACTCTAGTCTACTAATAGAAAAGTAAGTTAAAATTACATTGCTACCATTATTACATGTAAATGGCTACTGTTAATATCTTTAACTTCTGTTCTGTATAATATTTACAATTTAAAAACCAAAATATATAACATGCATAAAATGGGGTGGGGGTTCATTTGTATCTGGGCCACTGTACTTTCCATAGCAACGCTGGCACAAAGTTATCTGAGAAACCTAGCATTTGACTAAATGTTTCACTGCTAAGGAGGGTCATTCATAGATGCTTCCTTGACATTTAGATACTCAGAAAGTAATGCTGCCCAGAACAAACAGAAGAGAAAATAGAAAACGGAAAGCAATTTACATGCGTTGGACTCACGTCTGGATGAGGGATGGCATACTGCCCTTGAATTGTGAATGCCTGCAAATGACAAAGACAGATTAAAGATTCTCAGCAGTCATGTTTCAGAATAGCTTGTGCTTTAATTTTTTATTTTATGTTTTAAGAGAGTGTGCTTGTTTTAAATTTATGAATAAAAAATTCAAAGATTAAGGCCCATGACCTGCAATCCAGAAACTTTGGCTTGCCCAATTCTTCGACACGTGGAGTGGGATATCCTATCTCAAAACCTGCTTTCGGAAGTCCCTTTTGTTTCAAAAGTGGTTTGTAATGCAACTGGAGTGGGTGGCAGGGAGTGCTGCCCATGTTTCTAAAGGTGTTACATAGGAATATTCCGAAGTAGCCCAATTTGGACAGTTGTTTTCAGTTATGGGTCTCCAGAATTGGGTACCTGACAGTAAATACAGTTGGTGACACAATTCTAAATCTGGGATCCCAAATCCTCCTCCTTTTATCGGTATTTGCATCTTTTACACAGATATTCTTGGAACTGAAGAGCCCCAAATGCATTTTCTAAACAAAGATTTAATTTTGTGAAAGTATTTGCTCAGTATGAGAATTGGAATTCTTCTTAACATATAAACTAGACTAGGTATTATATTTATTTTAAGAGCACTGACTTTTCCCCACAGGGTCAGGTTCAATGACTCCCATCTGTCAATGCCTATTGATACCTCATGATATATTTTTTTGATGTTTAATGGCACTATTTAGATAAGTCTTGTAGTATTAATATGCCTAGATATTTAATGCTGTCTATGCAAATAAGAGATTGGTATTGTTTAAATAAAAAGTTATTTCCTATTAACATCAACTCCAATTTGAACCAGTTTATAGTATATCCAGAGATATTGCCAAACACATCTATATTTTGCATTAATATTGGAACAGTGCCAATTTCTTAAGTTTCTAAAACAGAATTCTATCCCCTAGACATACTGGTGCATGAATAACTAAAAAATATTGGATTGGGACTTTATTAATATGTGATACAAATATACGAGTATGTGATTCGTGGTCTGCTCTAAGGGTTATTTTATGCACAGGTCCTGCATGCTTCCATATCTGACATACCCTCAGCCTTCCCCTACCAAATTAACCTGTTCCAGACATGGCTTCCAACCTGGTTGGGGGGAGGAGGGGTCGTAGGAACAGAGGCATGGCAGGGAGCATGCTGGTGTTAAGGGCGGCACAGGTAGGATTTGGGGACAGCAACAACAGAATTACATCTATCACATCAGAAAAGCAGTACTATACCAGACAGAAAAGTAGTAAAAGTTGAAAACTAACAGGCGCTGGCTGAGGTTGGGCCAAGACGGTGTGGTTTCCGGCTGAAGTCAAAATGGTGTCTGCTCTTACCTGGCCACCTGCAAAAATTATGGGTGCAGAGGCAGGTTTGGGGCGGTAAGGAATGGTGGCACCTTTGGGTGGTGACTGAGGACGAAAACATAAGGCAGTAAGAGAAAGTAAACATGCATTCAAATTTGTTGCTTGCAAATTATTGTTATGGTACTGACAATCCCCAAAATGTGATAGTAAAAGACTCAAAACAAGACTGATTGGTTTTGAATGCCTGAATTGTACAGGGTGTTTGAAAAGTAATGATAGACCTCTGGACAGTGTATTCGTAGTGGGTGTATAGTTACGTTTTGAACACCCCACGTTTCCAGCCAGGTATGGTAGAGTAGCATTTACATACATAGATGTTAAAAGTTTTTTGTTACATACTGTTCCCCGCTACTGGGATGTAACATACAGCCAGTATCTACTTGGTAGTAGAAAAGAAAGACTAACCAGGAAAACTGGGAGCCGCAACTGCTGTCAAAGAGATTTATGTGCTATATTGCCCTACAGACAGAGGGCAACCCTCCAGAGTTCCCTGTATAGGCTTCAGAGCTCTCCCCCAGGCCACATCCCATACTGGCCCAGCTTCTAAGTCTTTTGTCCTTGAGCTCTGATAATGCCTCTTACACGTCTGACTAGAGGATAGTGAGTGAGTGCATGTAGAAACTAGCCAAACGGTACAAAGGTGACATCTACATCCATTGCTCCACCCATTTGCACGTGGCCCTCAAAGCTGCCCAGAAAGAAAAGCGAGCATCGGACTGAAAATAAGCTGAGCATCCCTCAATCACAGTTACTCAGATTTGAAAGACAGCCTGCAACAAAAGCTCTTGATCATCATTTTAAAAGACCTGCATCCTACCTCTAGCATCACCACGCAGATTTGCTTCACACACTGAATAATGGCGTCAGGAGTGCCCGATATTGTAACCGCACGTTCTGTGGAGTTTGGTAACATATCGCCAGCAACTTGCACTTGGGCTCCTGTAGACTTAAACACAAACAAAGGTGTTACAAGAAATGCACAGCTCACCACATCACGCAAACTTTTCACTCACTGGCGCATTTTTGACATCTCACTCACCCCTGGAGGAGGGATGTGTGAGGAGGGAATGGCCTCCTCCTAGCCTTGGGCTTTCTCCTCTGCCTTTCTCCTCCTGGTACATGGCTGGAGGGAGCTTGCAAGCTTTTGCCTGGCTGTACTTTGCCCTGTTGTTCAGACTGTCAAAGTGGGGCTAGTTTCATTTTTTTTATAAAAATTTTTTTATTGGTTTTACAGAAAAATTTTAAACAATACAAACAAATAAAAAAAGACATACAAACATGTAAAATTTCATAACCTTTTTTTCATATCCCTCTCTTCTCGGACTCCCCCAAACCTCCCCTTCCTACATCCCAATTTCCAAAATTTATTTCAGCAAATTCTAATTAATTTTATCAAATATATTTTTTCTTATTCTTTTCTTCAACTTAATCTTATGTCGCTGTAATCTCCTTTTCTTTCTCCAAACCTCGACATTTTAACATTCCTCAATTTTATAATAGTTCTTAAGATAAATTTTAAATTTCTTCCAATCTTCTTCCGCCGTCTCTTTCCCCTGCTCACGGATTCTGCCAGTCATCTCAGCCAGTGTCATATAGTCTATTACCTTCATCTGCCACTCTTCCAAGGTGGGTAATTCTTCTGTCTTCCAATACTTTGCGATGAGTATTCTTGCTGCTGTCGTAGCATACATAAAGAAAATTCTATCTTTCTTTGACACCAATTGGTCGACAATGCCCAAGAGAAAGGCCTCTGGTTTCTTAGGGAAAGTACATTTAAGTACCTTTTTCATTTCATTATATATCATTTCCCAGAAAGCCTTAATCTTCGGGCACGTCCACCAAAGATGATAAAAAGTACCTTCCGTTTCTTTACACTTCCAACACTTATTATCAGGCAAATGATAAATTTTTGCTAGCTTGACTGGGGTCATGTACCACCTATAGATCATTTTCATAATATTTTCCTTTAAGGCATTACATGCCGTAAATTTTATACCAGTGTTCCACAACCATTCCCAGTCAGCAAACATAATGTTATGACCAATGTCCTGTGCCCACTTAATCATAGCTGATTTAACTGTTTCATCTTGTGTATTCCATTTCAGCAGCAGATTATACATTTTTGACAAATTCTTAGTATTGGGTTCTAACAGTTCAATTTCTAATTTTGATTTCTCCACCTGGAATCCAATTTTCCTGTCTTGAAAGTGGGGCTAGTTTCAGGGGCGGTCCAAAGTGCCTGCTGTGCACCGCCTGCCACCCCTGCCAAAGCCTCGCAGCAATGGAAAAATTCCAAGTTGGCTGTTGCTGCCACCACTTTCTGATCCTTGTCGAAATTCTTTGGCATTAATTTAAATGGTTTGGGTTTTTCTACATACTGAATTTGTATCCCACTCTTTCTTCAAGGATCTCAAGGTAATGTCTCCCTATTTTCTCACAATTACGGTACCTTCTAAGGTAAGTTAGGCTGAGGGACAGTCTTTTCCCCAAGGCCACTCACTGAGGAGTCAAACCCACGTCTCCCTCATCCAAGTATCTCAAGTTCAGTGGAACACTGCTGACTGAATGTCATTTAAAACCAGGAAACAATTTCATTTGACAAATCTTTAAGCACTAGAGTATTTCATTACTACAGAAGCTGTATGGTTCTCCTTGAATCTTTTCTTTTTGATGATTTATTGCAGCCTCCATTTTTGTAGTTAGTTGGAAGAGTAATTAAAACTAAGATTTTTACAAATCATTAAAGTACCAATTAAAAACAATTGGTGGTGCCTGAAAAAATCCAGCCTTGAAAATGAACACAATTCCTCGCTGAGTGATTCTTTATTATTCAATATCTGCCTTTTATCGTATGTTTTGTATGATATTTGGAGTATTTCATAATGGTGAAAGAATACGAATGGTGGCTGCTCAGTATCTGCATACAACGAGCTGTGAGTAACCCAGTCATGTAATGAGCTAGTGATCTCCTTCTGCCTCTTCAGACTAGATAATTATCAAATGCAAGAAGAAGACGACATGGAAAGAGAATCATTGTCATTATATAACCTGCAGTGGCAGCTGGTGGGTTGGAGGCCAGGCATCTAAAAGTGGTTGAGGAATGCTCACACAATAACAGAGTTAACACAGACAGACACACATGGAAACATGCAACCCTTTTTGGAGGCTGGTCATCTAAATCCATTCCAATCTGAGTTTATGCCTGGCTATGGGACAGGATCAGCCTTGGTTGCTTTATCAAGAGAGAGCAACCACTACTTCTGCTTCATCTTATCTTGCAACCATTGGCCATGGCATCGTCTTGGATTTGCCTCCTTGCTGAGGGTTGGGGGCACTATGTTAGGGGGCTTTCACTCCTCCTTATGGGTGCATTTCACAAGAGTAGCACTGGCCGTCTGCCTTTTGGTCCCTTGGCTGCTTTGCTGCAGAGTGCCATAAGGCTACGTATTGTCCCCAGCGCTATTGAATATTGTTATAGGTTTTATAGATTTTGAGAATGAAAAATGCTAAGAATGAAAAATGCTAAGATTTTGATTAATTGGGACATGGATTAGAGCAGTTTCTCCCAACCAGGGGCCATATGCCCGCCCCGGATATTCTAAGGGGGCCACATGTGAAAAATGTGTAAAGAGGGGGGCACATTGGAAAGTGAGAAGTGAAGGGGGAAACATATTTTTTTCCCAAAATCCTGAATGGCTGGCTAACTACTTGCCAATCACAAGCAGGAACGGGGGGGGGGGGGCTCACCGGGGCCTAATGCTCCTTTTTGCCATGTGCGTTTTCTTGAAGCAGTCCTGGTTTGTTTCCGGTAGGAGAGAGCAATCGCTGAGCCTCCCGTTTTGACCAGTAGAGCCCGCAATCCAGAACCCCCAGGTCAGGTTAAGTGCAGTGGTGGGGTGGCAATGGGTAGGGCTGGGCGAACCAGATCTGCTTGTTGCTGCCGCCAGTGCTGGGCCCGGTGGCAGCCTGGGCCTGGCTCTGCAAGGTGCAGGATGCAATCCACCCCAGCGCCTAGTGGATCAGGGTCCGTCAGCAGTGCCAGCCCAGCTCTGCAAGGCATGGGGTGAAATCCACCCCAGCACCTAGCCAGACAGGGTCGTCTGGTACTGCCGACTTGCATCTAGTAAATAACTAAGCGTCTACTCAGAAGAAAGCTGCACTGAGTTCAGTGGGCCTTACTACCAGGTAAGGGTGTGGGGGGCTATAGTGTTTTATCTAGGCAGGCAGGACTCCTTCGGATGACAAGATCTTTTTACATCAGGTCAGTGAGGACCACTTGCTTTTTAAAATTCCCCCATATATACAGAGCACCTTGTGCACCTTTTGGACTGTATCTGTAGCTTTCCCACTCTGTGTCAAATAACTGGGGTCACATGAGTGCTGTTTACTTTTTATAGTACATGGAAGATGGATCTCGCTTGTGAGGTTCTGGACTCTCCTTCTTTGGAGGTTTCTAAGCAGAGCTTGGATGGCCATCTGTCAGGGATGCTTTAGCTGAGTTTCCTACATTGCAGGGGGGTGCACTAGGAAGATGGCCCCCGGGGTCCCCTCCAGCCCCAGGATTCTATGTTTTTCTGCTTCAACAATATTTCATTATGTTACTATCATTTTACGTAATTGTATTTTGTATAAATTATAAAAATGATAAATAAAACATGTTCTATTTATAAACAAAACATTTAAATAGCTACCTTTCTCCTGGTACGATGGGGGGGCATGGGCATAGCCAGGATTTTTGTTAAGGGGGGCAGGCTTTCGTTGGGGGGCCCAGAACCTCAGATTTGTATTGATTTTTACTTATTTAGGGGGCAGCTGCCCGCCATGCCCCCCCTTGACTAGGCCCATGGGGGGTCACAGGAAGGAAACAAGGTCAGAAGGGGGCTACAGTTGGAAAAAGATTGGGAAACACTGGTTTAAAGTACAAGCTGCAGAGGACAGGGAATTCCTGGGCTGACTTGTGCAAACCAGCCTAGCTGGCTTAGTGAAGAGCAAACCTGTTAACATGACAAAAAGTGTTGATGGGCCATCTGAGAGAATCCTTTAGCTCCTGGAGTGAGATGTGTGTTTGAGGGCACAGGAAAAGGAAGTTTTTGAGCGAGGGTTGCTGGGAAGGAAAAGCAGGAAGAGGAGCTGAGATCCATCTTGGGCAGGCTGGCGGAAGGTTGCCTGTGCTGCTGCCTTTGGAAATGACCATGCTGTAAGATTTGGACTCCCTCCATGCAGACTGAAGGTGTAAACAGGTGAATAACCCATAATTCTTAAAGCCACAACAGTCTCTGCCGCATCATCAATTCTCCAGTGGAGCACAGGCCCCGTGTGGGTGCCTGGGCTTAGCAGAGAGAGAGGCAGGCACTCGACTTTGGTAACAATATCTGTATGAAAGCATTGGATGCCATTGTTAGGGGGTGCAGCACAATGTCCTCAGTACGCTGATCAAAAACAACAGACAAGTTCACAGGAACCCCCAAAAGGCAATAGAAATGTATAAAAAGTTATTTATAAGGGAAGGCTAGATAAAAAATGAACACACACATACACACAATTCTGAACGAACATGAAAGATTCTCACTGTTATGTAATAATTACAATTTCTCCAAATTCCACAAACATTAGATGAGGTCTCCTGGATTACATCGTGTTTCATGCTTCCTTAGAAACAAAACTGGATAATTTATTCCAATTGGCAACTGTAAATCCCCTTATCACCTTGTGTTTGAGGCTTGCTACCTGTGAGAAATTATCCAGTTTTGTTACTGATGAAGTAACTAATGATGCAGGATGCAATTCAGGAGATCTCAGCTAACATTTTAGATACACTGATGACATGTAGCTTTATTTATCTGTAACCTCTGAATGGTTGTGGCTGTCAACTGTCCACGTCAGTGTCTGGACAGTGGTGGGCTGGATGAGGCAGCAACATGCTTCTTGCTGGGATTTTTGTCTACCTACCTTTCTGTGCAATTTAGTTTACACGTAATGTTGCACTCCCCTTCTTTCCCCCACCTCTTGCATGCTCCAGTTCCCTTCCTAACCTCCCTTTGGTTTGCCACTAAATGCAAACAAGGCAAATTGTGGTTTGCACAAATCACAGGTTGCTTGGTTCAGGTGCAACACAAACTATGTTTCCCCACCCACCCCTGCCACCGCGAAACAAGGAAATTGGAGAATGTGAAGGGAGGAGAGAGCAGGAAAAGGAAGCAAGCAAGCCTAGATCTGATTCTATGAAACCTGAAACTCAAAAGGCCTGTATGAAGAGCCTCTTTCCTACAGAAAGACCACCACTCAAGAACCATCATTTCTGACAACCGGAAACTTCATCCAGAACACTGCTACCTTCTGTTTTTGGCCTCTAAGAAAGCCCTGCCATCCCTTCACCAGAGCTTTCCAGCTTTCAAATTCTGCTCCAGGGGAACCTGAGTTCTAAGTGGAGAAGATTCCCTGACGTGTATCACTTACAAACTCAGGAGAGGTATGTTTTAGGACACAGGCTCTGTTCGTAGGGGGCAATGGTGAGGCCTGGCAAGTCTGACCAGTGACTGAGTATGCATCCTATAATACAGCCCCGAATCAAGGCACAGGTGTTCCATGATACATGTGCAGCACCCCTCAACACAGGAGAGACTGTAAGCAGGATTTCTCTGACAGTAGAAACTTTGAAACCCACTGTGCTAAAGAAAACAATCAATACTCTGGATTGCTGCCTACCTCCCTGATTTCTTTGATTTTGGACCCTCCTTTGCCTATAAGGGATCCACATTGGCTTGCAGGAACTACAAGTCGCAGCGTTACAGGAGGCTTGCTTGTTACCGTGCTGTTTGTCATCGAAGCATTGATATCCTGAAATGACAATGTCAAGAAGAATTAGGCGAGGATTTATTAGTCCGCTGCACCCTTGAGAGGAACAGCTGAAGTACTTAGAGAAAGAATAAATACGAAGAAGTGTGATTTCACTGCATATATTGTACACTGCACTTATAGACGTTGAGGCACAATCCTGCTGATATTTTTCTTCTGCAGGATTCATTGAAACAGATACCTGTCTGTGCCTTGCACGACTACCATTTGTTTCAGCGGGGTTTACACAAGACAAAGTTACTTGTTAGTTTTGCCTCAACAGTGTCCAGTGGAAGGATTTTAGTTGTCCTTAAACAGCCAACAGGTAGTGATCATCCATAAACATTTTACACTTTCAATGTGCAGGAAAAAAATGCTGAGAAAGCATTGTCAGTGAGCAGTGTACCAGTGATGTTAGATAGAAGTCTACTGAATTTTTTATTTCTAATTTTCACATTGGTCACCAAATATTTTTGTGCACACAGTTTTTCATTTTGTAGCATGCAAATAGATGGATCCAGTTCCATATCATATTTTGCTAGAGAGAGCTGTATGGGATTAGTGAGCCAGGAAAACGGGGCAATGTTTCTGCCCTTCATTACTGTCTGTGTAATGCATATCTAGCTTAGTGGAAAAAGAAAGTCTAAAAGCAACAGAAGTGCATAACAGAAAAAAACCATGCTAATGATTGGGGTGCTGAGAATTATTAGAACAAAAATATCCTATCTTAAAAAGGTACTTAAGGAATAGTAGGAATATTAAGCTTAGTTCCACACTACCTGTTCATGAAATATTATATTTTCATGGGTGCTATCACATGCTTGAATCCCCACGACGGGGTGAGCTCCCGTTGCTCGGTCCCTGCTCCTGCCAACCTAGCAGTTCGAAAGCACGAAGTAGATAAATAGGTACAGCTCCAGCGGGAAGGTAAACGGCGTTTCCGTGCGCTGCTCTGGTTCGCCAGAAGCAGCTTAGTCATGACCGAGAAGCTGTACGCCGGCTCCCTTGGCCAATAAAGCAAGATGAGCGCCGCAACCCCAGAGTCATCCGCGATTGGACCTAATGGTCAGGGGTCCCTTTACCCTTTATCACATGGACAGCTCACTCCACATTGGACTGGCACGGAGGGCAGGGCTCTTTGGGGGTGGGCCTGGGGAAACAACCAGGCTTCCCTCAGGTCTGCTCCCAGGGGATTTAAACAGCCTGCATTGGTCCCTGACACCCAGCTGTTCTTCATCAGATCAACCTCCCCACCCATTCCATTAATCTTGAATTTATCCCTACTGAATTGGCCTCCAGAAATAGGGTATCCTGTCAAAGGGATCCGTGATGTGACAAGCAGGAAGTCTGCTTGCTCCTCACCCAAAGAGGGTCCTTACACATTTAAGTGCTCTGGACAATGATGGGGTTGCTGGACAATGATGGGGTTCCACAGCTAGCCACCAACACCTGGTGATTGGAGAGCAGTCCCAACCCAGTGAACTCCCTATCCTTATGTCACAGAGTTTGGTCCCAAGGGATCATGCCATTCAGTCTTCATGGGTCTTCGCCTTAGATTGCTTCTGCCTGGCTCAGTCTGCTCCATCTTCATGTGACCTCCACAAGGACAGATTGTTCCAACCCCAGCAAACTCTGCTACCCTGGTCCATTGCCTCTCCTTTGTTTTCTTTGGGTAAGCCAGGAACAAAGCTTTGTGTTTGCCCTTAAAATAAATGTTCACACCTTTCTGTATCATGAATTCCAAGATGTCATGGGCCACAGGCTTTGACCACTTTCTCTGCATTAACCATTAATCTCTGTTGGACAGGATTAAGTCCAGATCCCCTTGTCCATTTTTTTACCTTTTGAGGTGAAAGCTTGTTTACAGCGTTCGGAAAATAATTAATGAGAAAAAGTTGGTTTTGGCTGTGCACAAACTCCTGTTTACATGGTATCCAGTTTGTACACATGTCATTAGCCACAATCCTATCTATCTTTTATCTTGCATCTATTCTGTCTTTTTAAAAAATGAAATAACCCATCTTGATGCAAAACAGATTAGTTTGAAATGAGAAAAAGAATGACCAAGCTGCATTTTAAACTGTACACGGCTGAAGCTATTGCCAACACTCTCACATCTGATGAAGTCTCTCTCATCTCCACATGCAGCCATGTGAGTGAGGAAAAACAAAAAGGACAAAAATTAGGCTGGATGTTGTAACTGTGTCAGCTTGGAGATTCAGTTTCTAGATGGAGATTGTTGGCTGAATAGGTCTCTGCTACGTGCAGTAGGTATCAGGTTGCAATCCTAGGATTCTGGGATAAGAAGCAGTGGCCTTCATATATATTTTTTTAAATGATATTTATTGAAGAATTTTTTTAGAATTACAAAAAAAAAGACAAAACAGAAAAAAGAAAGAAAAAATGAATCCAACATTCTCAAATTCTCAACTTTCATTACCTTCTTTCTTTGACCTCCTCCTCCTCCCTTTTCTTGTATCCTAATTAATAATCATCGCAGCAAATCCTTTCCATAATTCATAATATTCTGTCATTACATTACCTTAATCTATTTTCATCTTATCTTATAAAAAACCTTAAACCTTAAAGCTTAAATCTTATTTTTACCAACTTCTCATAACCATAATATTCTTACCTAATTTTTAAACATTTTTGCTAGAGCCAAGTAATTTCATTTCAACATTTTTCTAACATTCATCAATTTTATAAAACAATCCTAACGATAGAAAAAAGAAATAAGAACAATCCAATCTTCATCCAGCGTCCCTTCCTCCTGGTCCCGGGTTTTGTCAGTCCTTTTTATCCCGTTGATCTAGCGCATTAACCTGGTAACCTTATATCCGAGGCCCTCAAGTCTCTTCCATGTCCCTTCCGCGGCTCTTCTTCATATTTTCCTTTCACTCGTGGGAACTCCAGCTTGGTAATGTTTTTGACCCTTTTCAACAAATCAGCCCCTTTTCCATAGTCCGGACTAAACTCCATGTGATATTTAAGAACATGTTTCAGATTCCCTCCAAAATTGAGAGCCCCCACAGCTCCAAACATCTGACGGCCCATTGCCGGACTCGGAAAGTCCAAACATCCCTGCATGGGGGGGTCAATCCAACCCCCCATTTCCAAACCAATCCAAACTTTATCTTTCCAAATCTGGTTTTTTCCAAGATCATTTGTCAAATCCAAAGGCTCATGTTCCTGCAGGGCCGCAGCTCCCTCCATCTCCGGCGCCCAAGATTCAGCAGCGGTCCTCTTCTCTCATCTGTTCTGTCAGGGCACACTCCTGTTTTAGTTCCTGGGTGGGCTCCATATAGTTTCCCACTACCTGTTCAAAAGTTCTGGCCGCATTAGTCATCAAGTCCATCTTCTGATTTAACTGGTCCAGTAGGGCATTTATTTTACAGAGAGCACACAACAGAGCTTCTGAAAACATTGTCCTGCAAGGTCACAAGTCCTTTCCCACGACTGTAATCTGTAACAGCTGCAAGCTCCCTGGAATTAGTTACAGTTTCACAGTCTCCCTCTAGGGGGAAAACTTCTGTTTGTTCTTTCTTTTTAAAGACAATAGCAACAAAGTTTCTTTTTAGAGATATTTTGTCAATATTTGTTCCTTTAAAATGCGAAAGGAAACAGTGGAATCACTATATTACACTTCTTTTAACTGTCTGTCACAAGCATTTGTCTCTGGTCAATGAGCTTCAAACGTCAGTCCTGACACCCCGCTACAGGATCAGGACGGAGGAAAGTTACTTTACTTTGAACTCACTTCTGCAGGTTTAAACAATCCAAAAAAAAGATCCCCCTTCTTCTCCTGCTACCGAAGGGGGGTTCAACAATTTTAAATGATGAAAGCCAATCCTTTAGAAGTAATTTTCTAAGCTCTAGTTTATGTTGTCTTTGCTTTATTCTGTCTACAGAGAAAAGGAAGGCTGACTTCCTGTTTAGACCTTCCCGTTTCAGTACCAAATTAGATTAAATTTTTAAGTCCAATTCCTTTCTGCTCGCCAGTCCTTGTTTATAGTCCGATTGTTCAAAGTTTATGTACTCACGGGTGATTATTTTAGATGCCAAATTGTCCCAGGAAAAAGGCAGCGCTCTCCGGCAACGGCTATGCGGCTTCGCTCCACAGAAAAAGCGGTTGACTCGCAGCACCGCGCCACTTCCCCCTCTTCGCTTCGGAGCCTGTTAATGGGTTCCTTTGCGGGTTGGGGGGGGCGCTAAGGGTGCCCGCCAAGTCCCATGGTCACAGGCTTCATCCGCCTGTGATTTCTAAAAGGGTCCCCGCTTCGCCGTAGCGGAAAAGACCTGTTTCGCACGGAGCTGGTCCCTCCAGTTCAGAGGGAGTCCGCCATTGCCGATGGCGCCACCCCGGAAGTCCAGAAGCAGTGGCCTTCATTAGCCTTATCAAAACTTTTCCTTCTCCAGGATTTCCTTATTTGCTCCTCCTGAGAAGTTACCTCCACCTGCCCCAAATTTCAGTGTCAGCTGCTGTTTCAAAGATATTAATCTATGAATTAGGAAGCCTTTGGTTCAAATTGCTTCTGCCATGAATTGGCTAGGTGCCTGGAGACAAACCTCTCACCATCAGCTTCACTCTCCCAACATGTAGGAACTTAAGAAGCTGCCCTGCACCAAGTCAGATCATCTAAAGCAGAGGTTTTCACACTTTTTGAGTCCACGGCTCCCTTGACCAACTACATTCTTTCTGCGGCACCCCTGTGGGGCTCAGGAGCCGTTATGTCCCCCCTTGCCTGCAGAGCTTACAGCCTCTCACCCTTTTTCAAACGCCCTCCCTTGTGGAGTGTTCCCTCAGCCTCTCTCCTCTCCCCTCTCCTTGGGAGTCCTCTGGGCAGCCGCAACTGCCGCCCCTGGTCTCTCAGCTGCCCCCTCCGCCCCAAAGAGAGGTGACTTCTCACACTGCCCCACAGAGGCCTGGGAAGCACCCCCTGGCCAGCCCCAGAGGCACCATTCACCTGGGGGGCTTATAGACAGGGCTGCTGCAACAAACAGCCATGCAAGCCTTTGGGAGGCAGACACACAAGAGGGCATCAGAGGAGGGAGGGGAGGGAGGAGAAACGGAGGCCAGTGTTGACCGCAGCACCCCCGACTATCATTCAAGGCACCCCAGGGTGTCACGGCACACTGGTTGAAAACCACTGATCTAAAGCATGAAGGATAATGACCTAGTGCATGTTGAGTGCTCTGAACACCTGAAAGAGCTGTACAAATGTTACATATTATTGTTTAATACTAAATTTGGTTGAAACTCCATGAAAAAAAGTGTAGCGTCTGGGGGCAAGGCGGGGAGGGAATAGTCTCAGGTCTCCATATTAGATGCTTTAGAATTGTTGCTGCCTCCCCAATTCAAATTAAAAAGTAGGACACAACAAACAGGGATTTTGTCTCTCTCATCTCCACATGCAGCCAGAGGGGACTGATTTTCCCCAGAGAATGCAAAGAGGAAAATTAATGATCAGACAACATGCAAATGGCCTGTTATTCCTCTTCCATTGTTACTGCTGTGAGCATTTATAAAACAAATTCTGTATTAAAGCAAACATAAGGAAATTAAAACAATATCTGTAGAGTAGCCTGGGGTATGAGGAATTTCCATTTACTTACTTCTTCAAATTTTAGTGCAATCATGGAAAAAGCCTTGAAAATGGCATCCGTTGGGCCCGTTATCGTCACAATTCTTTCTGGACAGGAGCCTTCTGAGATGTTGATTCGAGCACCACTCTGCGGAAAGGGCAACCCCCCCCAAAAAACCCCACATTTATTTGTAAAGTATCTACTTAACAGTTTACCAGCCTTGACTTGAAAAGTACGCTTTTCCGTGTTATCCAGTTTAACAGCATGTATATACCCCCCCCCCCCGCACAGTGAAGGCAGAATTGAACGAAGGAATGGCAAGGCAGGTCAGATACAGCCACTGAAATGATTGAAATTAAGGGCAGTTCTTTAAAAAAAATAAAACAAAAGCTGACACTGTACAGTTATACCTCGTGTTGTGTTAGGTTTAAGTTGCGTCTTTTCGGCTTGCGAACGTGGCAAACCCGGAAGTGTATACTTCTGGGTTTCGCGACGCGCGTATGCGCAGAAGCCAAAAGCATTTTGCGTGTTTTGCGCATGCGCAGAAGCGGTGCTCTAGTTACAGACTTTTCAGGGTGCGAACGGCACTCCGGAACCGATTGAATCTGTAACTAAAGGTACCAATGTAATAGGCAAAAGCACAATAGTTTAGGAAAATCATGAAGAGAGTTGAGAACAAGAATGCTACCCATCAGGTGAGTCTAAAGTTACTCATGGGACAAAGTTAAAACACATTTGCCATGATCCAAGAGCTCCTTGTTTGTGCCTATCTTCCCTTCCAAGCTGCAGCCCCTTGGACTGAAACTGATGTAGACTTTTCCCGGGGGCTTTCCAGGGCATACGAAGAGATCACGCAGTGGGCAAATGGTTCCCTCAAAAATCCCCGTGTGCATCTCAAGACTCATATGCAGGACTTTGGATTAAGGCCACTGTAATCAATTTAAATCTATATTTTTATGACTTGCCTTTATAGCTTACACTTATATAATAGAAGTTAATCTGGAATCCCAGTTATGGGCTTGTTTGTTTTTAAAGAATATTTTTATTGAAGTTTTTCAAAAACTACAAAAACACTTAGAACAAGAATATAACAAAGGAACAATGTTGTGTTAGTTCTGTATCACATAAACTCCAGCTTTTGGAATCCTTCTTGCGGGTAAACTATGGTTAGAGCTGATAATAATTTGTTGCATCATGACGAACGATGGTTTCCTGCTAACTGGAAGCAGAAGCTTCGAATCACGTTCTCTCACATGCAGAGGAAGGAAGAAGGCTTCAAAACAACAAACCCATGGTATGTTGCTGGATGGGAATTATAGTCTGAATTAGTTTCTTTCTGTTAGGAAGATTTATGATTTAATTACCGTAATTATGAAGGACTATTTTGCTGGCAGAGCTAAATGCTCAAAACATGCTGGGAGCATTTCCACCCTGCTCTTTGGAATCACTTCCTTCACAATGGACGTGTGGTGAGACCCTCTCAAACAAACATATGCGGGGCATGAAAAATAATATTGTTCTAACAAATAGACTATAACAGTCAGGCTATTTTAACATCTTAGACAGAAAGGCTTTTCCCTGTTGAGGAATAATAGCAATGTGTAGTAAGAACAACAAATAAGACAGTGCTACAGCTTAAAATTTATTACCAGTCTAATAAATATGAAACAGAAAAGCTGAACTATTTTGAAGAAATATCAAGAGTCTGATATATCATTGCACATTTTTTAGAACTGTCTAATAAACTGTTAATAGCTTATAAAGATCCCTTCTATTACAGGAGGGAATACAAATGTTTGTATTCCGTTTTTGTAGTTCTGTAGCATTTTCATATGAGGACAACCTGACACACACTAAAGCTGCAATCCTTTATTTCTGCTTTCTTAGAAGCAAGTCTCTTTGATTCAACACGAGTAAAAATGGTTAGTATTGAGTTGTAACTCACAATTAACCCCATGGAAGAGACTGGGCTGTACCAGTTCAGACTCCATGCAGACTTCCATGCTTCTCCAAAATCCTTGCATACAGAAATCTAGCATGCTAGGAAGAAGGCTAGAAGGCCAGAGCCCTTTCCCCTAACATCTAAGCACTATTATTGACACGAAGGGAAAATGTGAGTATTAAGGGACCTTCAGCCCCATATCATCCCGTGACTTGTAACAGTTTTCCATATGCTTGGGTGCAAACATGTAGTGGGAACTCTTTTCTACTTGTGTAGAATTTAGAAACCCTGACTGAGCAGCTTCTTTGCACTTGGAATGCTTCCTCAAGTGAGCAATGACTGAACAGGGCTCTTATTTCTTGACTAGTTTTCTATGTGCACAGATATTTCTATTTATTTTGGGTATGGAGGAACATTCAATGTGTGAGTTCTTTTATGTGGTAAGAAGAGGTACAGCCTAGACATGTAATTCTTTAGATCAGTGAGAACTAAAACCGTATTTTAAAGATTAATTGCTGTAGATTCAGAGCAGTAATCTGATCTTACCAAATTGTTTTTGGGTTTTTTAAACAATTAGTTTGGTAAGAAGCTCTGAATTAAGCTTTCAATATTTATATCACCAATAATTTAGGATGGTGTGTATCAGGGGTCGGCAACCTAAGGTCCATAGGCCACAAGCGGCCCATGGGCACCGCGCTAAACCGGCGTGGAGCAGAGCGGGGACCACCTTCCGTGACGCTGGCCGGCTTCCCATTGGCTGCAGGAAGCTCCTGCAGCCAATGGGAAGCTGTGCACGCCTCCTCCACGCCAGAAGGAGCGCTGGAAATAGTGTTTGCACATGTGTGCACACACTCCAGCCCACAGCAGGGTCTGCGGGACCGTGAACCAGCCCAAGCCACAACAACTTGCCGACCCCGGTGTATATGGAATTATTCCATTTTATCATCACAACCCTGTAAGGACGTTAGGCTGAATGAGAGTGACTGCCCAAGTTCATCCAGTGAGCTTTATAGCTGAACAAGAGATTTTCATAGCTCAGGTCTCCTCTTGTCTAAATTCAGTGCACTGTGCACGAGAAGGGAACATCACCAAAAATTGTGAATTACAGTTCACTGCAGATGTTTGGTTTTGGTTTTTTGACCACTTGGTGGCAGGATTGATTCATACATGTGAGCAATACAGCAATTCAGTACCACCACCAGGTATATATTTTCTGAAATTGCAGGAAAATTAAGTCAAAGAGTACAAAATTTACATCTTACCTCCTCCCTCATTTTCTTGACAGTTTCACCTTTCTGTTAAAGAAACAGAAAGCATTTATTAGCTCACACTAACACGCTCCATGACTGGTGAATTTGCAGAAAAATATCAAATAAACTGAGCTGACTCAAAAAAAAAAAACCACCCTCAAAAAGTGGATCACTGACCTTTCCAATGATGCTGCCAACCTCCTGAAACAAAACAAAGCAAAATATACATGAATGCAAGCACAAAAGAGAAACACATCTGTAAATCTTAAAAATGTAAACGGACTAGAACAGATATATTCAACATATCTAATAGTATTATGTAACTGAAACAACAGAAATGCACAATTATGTTGCTAAACAAGGCAGTGAGCTACATAAATGAAATTGGAGGTCCACAGACTAGCTACGGCCTGAAATAATTCTATGTTGCCCCAGAGGCATAGGCTAATGCTTAATCAAGGTAAATAATAATAATTCCAGCATCTTTAACCATAAATAAAATAATAAAATTTGCATTCAACTTGTTAACAATCTTACTGAGAAAGCTGTGCTATAGAGCTATGACATCTTTTTTGAAAAGAAGAAAGCATGATAACATAGGGTCTGTTCATGCTCAAAGCGGAGATATCAGACCATCATGCCTGACAGACTATGGACAGCAGACAGCCTGAACAACACATATCCATCTATTAGTGGGAAATAATTTACACAGAAACATGATTTACACAGAAACATTAACATTTAACAAATTTTACAGCTGGATGCTAATGCTGCCTGCATTGCTCAAGAAGTCTCATACGTGATTAATACAATCCAGCTGCACAGCTCTCCCAAAAGAACGTCGTCTGACTCACGGTTGACCAACAAACGTCACTATTCATGTCTTTTTTAAAAAAAGAACAACCCAAAAAACAGTGCAAGGATTCATCAGGACAGAGCCAACATTTGCTTCCTCAAGGCAGATACAAGCATAAATATTTTTATACATCTTCAAACTAGGCATTTGGACTTTATGGACCTTCTATTTAGGCTGCAATCCTATACAAGGTGACATGGGAGTCAGTCCCACTGAAGTCAGTGGGGCTTACTTCTAAGTAAATATGTATAGGATTGCACTATTTGGTTAGTTTCAAAAA
This sequence comes from Podarcis pityusensis, assembly GCF_964106645.2. NCBI lineage: Eukaryota > Metazoa > Chordata > Lepidosauria > Squamata > Lacertidae > Podarcis > Podarcis pityusensis. The sequence continues at coordinate 3,395,641 of NC_138038.1, read as the reverse complement.
TTTCTGTGCAAATGTTTCTCAGAACATACCAGTAAGGCAACCCAAGTAGTTGCAGTTCAAACAACTGTTTGGAGATTTCGTTATTTAATTTCCAGGTCCACTCATTTCCATCACCCCCCCCCAACAGTGAAAATGAAGTGAAGCTTATTCATTTATTGAAATATTTACAGACCACACGTTTGTGAAAAATACAGCAAGGTTATATGCAACACACAAATTACAGCAAGATAAATAAAAACAATCCTAAATACTGTTTGGTAAAAAAACAAAACCACCCCAACCCCACATTGCAGAGGCCTGCCTGAAAGAAGGCAAGAATGATTCCTGCCGAACCTCAATTGGCAGGGAGTTCCTCAGGGCTGTCCAGGCCTGCTGACCTATGAACTCAGACCCTAGCAAAGGATACCTCAGAGTTTGGGGAACCACAAGACGTTTGCCATCACAGCAACACAGCAATGGAGGCAGAGCATTAGGAATCAGATTTTGATTTATGAAAGAAAGCTTTTCCCCCCTGCCCCTGATAACAAGAACAAGCTTGAAACACTTAATTTCCTCATAAATAATTGAGAGTGCCTGCAACTTTGGGTTTTTTCCCTTTGTAGCTTAGGAGAAGCCCTTTCATCCCTCTTCCACTCCCATTTTTCCACATCAAATTAGACAAGACGGAAGTCCAGCCCTTGTCTTGCAGAAAACAAATATCTAGCATGTTTTCTGCCAATGTTAGTGCTGGAGAATATACACCTCCTAAATTTTCAGCTAGTCTGTTCAATAAGGAACTGTTTAAAAACAAAATATCTATTTTATTTAATGATAGAAGCCAGACGTAGCAGAAGTTTTAATGTCTAATTCACATGATGGATTAGGCAACAATGCATTTTGGCACCAAATGAGCAGTGCAGAAGCAGTGGGTGTTCTCACTATGCAGGAAACCATTTCCAAAGTGATTGCTTTAGCTATAATGTCATAACAACACCCAGCTGTGCGAGTCAAACAGAGCCATACAGTGCAGCACTTACAAAGAAAGTAACTGACAGATCTAAACTTGACAACGCAATTGACAAATGCCAGAGATCCAAATATTCACTTATGCTGTTTGAGAGATCATTGTGTGCGTAATAACAGACATGTGTGCCTTCAGTAAAGCTATGGCACAACTAACTTGCATTAACGTAACTTAACAAACGAAGGGTAATGTAAAGGGACGCGGGTGGCGCTGTGGGTAAAACCTCAGCGCCCAGGGCTTGCCGATCGCATGGTCGGCGGTTCGAATCCCCACGGTGGGGCGAGCTCCCGTCTTTCGGTCCCTGCTCCTGCCCACCTAGCAGTTCGAAAGCACCCTCAAGTGCAAGTAGATAAATAGGTACCGCTTTATAGCGGGAAGGTAACGGCGTTTCCGTGTGCTGTGCTGGTGCCGGCTCGTCAGAGCAGCTTCGTCACGCTGGCCACGTGACTTTCTGGAAGTAAAATAAACTCTGTGGGCGCACAACCCTAGAGTCGGACACGACTGGCCCATACGGGCAGGGGTACCTTTACCTTTACCTTTAATGTAAAGGCTAAGCGCCTGAGCTATGAACTCAAATGCCACCTGTGCCACATACTCTCTCTTACACAAGCTCTATCTGTGCCTCAGTCCTTACAAAGAGGTATTTGCAGAAAGCTGAGAGGGATGGGAAATTTATGACATATGCTTTCATGAACTAGAGTATACTAAGAAGAAGCCACAGAAGATTAGTTTTCAAGATGCTACAATATTTTTGTTGCAGCTGACTACCTGAAATGTAGATGTCAGGGAACTGCCATCAGTGCCGGAGAGAGAGAGCAAAATCCAGAGGGATTCCGGAGAGCGTCCCGGGAGTGGGAGAGGCAGCCCATCTTCTGGGGAAGAGAATCAGCGTAGCACCAGTGGAGAAGGGGGGCAGATGGGGGAAGCGGCGAGGCGGTCCCATGACTCCTTGCCGGGGACCAGCGGGGAGAGTAGGGGTCCTCCGCTGCCTATGCCCTCCTTCCGCAGAAAGCTTCCGCGCAGGGAGAGTAGGAGGAGACTAGGCGTCAAAGAGCTTCTTTGCTGGAAGAAGTTTAAGAAACGCCCTCTGACGGATTCTGCCAGCGATTGAGACAGCCACGGGTGAGTGGCTGTCTGGGCAGGAAAGGTTCACTCAGGCAACCCAGCCAGGTGTTTGCACCGGCTTACGCACAAGCAGCCCCTAGAACCACTACAGTAGAGGAGAAGGATGCTGTGGGCAGAAGGAAGATCAATTCTCTTCCTCCATCCTCTCCATTACTAGAATGCATGTCAGCCTACAACTGACAAGGTGGGCCATGTTGCAGATTTCAAACATTTGGTGGATCTCTCATCCTTCAAACAGAATTTCTATGTCTGTGGCTATCTTGAATTTTGTATAACTTACACAATGGTAAACAAGTTGAAGGAACAATTGTCTGACTTTCTGGAAGTAAAATAAACTCTGTGATTAAGATGTAGACACACTTCTAAGGGTTGCTGCTACAAGGGGGTGTGCAGACATTCTTGCACAGCTCATAACAGTTAACTGTATCTGGAGCCTTTAACCTTTGGGGCCTGTGGCCACATCTGGATTTCCACCCCACCCCAATTTTATTTGGTTTAGAAGTCTTACGCAGACTGACAGCTCACTTACAGTACTTCGCTGAAATACATATAAAATAGTTTTGCATCTTAAAACAGGAAAGGAAACACTTTTGAACAAGGGATACATGGGAAATGGTGGCACATTTGAATTTTTGGAAAAAATGGCGTGGGTGCCACCACAAAATATTGGCTATGGGGCATGGCTATTCACATATCTCTCTCTAAAAACTTCTGGCCTGTGGGTCTCATTAGGCTCACCAGGAGTCCTAATTTGGCCTGCAATGACATCTTCCTTCAGCCACACTTGCAGGGCAGGAAAATCTACAACTGCAGCGGAATAAACAGGAGCCTTAAATTGCACTTCCGATGGCTCCAACTTTTTAATGTGCAAACCAAAAAACAGACACATCCACCTATCCCTAGTTATAATCAGTTTTGCTAGTGTGTAAATAAGGCTAAAATGTTGGGCCTCTAATACTGTTAAAAGCAAAGCAACCTAAAATACAACCACTAACATACACCCATGTTTCTGACCTGCCCCCTGCCCAATATCTCAATGTAAAGCAAGTTACCTTTCCATGCATAAGAAGACGTATAGTGAGTGTGACATTGAGGCCCCCTTCCGTCACCTTCGGATCTTTTGTGTTCATTCTCGTCCAATATCTGCAATTGTTGAACAGAGCGTTTCAGGGTGATTTCTCCCCTGCACTTAACCTAGAAAGACAAAAGGTTACCATTCTGAGGTCAATGCTTCTCAAAATGTGAATCAATTCATACAAACTACATATTTCAGCATAACTGAAATAACTACATATTTCACACAAACTACATATTTCAGCATAACTACATATTATAAAGGGCAAAGGGTCTCGACACACAATCACCATTTTTGTTTGAGGGTCCCATATTCTTAGTATTCTTCACTTCTGCTCTTTTTATGACCGAGCTCCTAATGCTGATCTCATTATTTAACATGTCCCAGCAAGTGGTAAGAAATAACCCTTGAATATGTCTTCATTATTTCTAGGCTGCCTTTCAGCAAACATGTCTGTGGGCGAATCAACATTTGTTGGTTATAATGTTAGAAATGCGTTATAAAAATGTGACACCAGGGGACACCGCAGAGCAGCGATCTGCCGGCAATGGAAAAATGCAATGAGCATTATATAACATTATATAACATTATTTAGTGCTATTTTTAATAACGCTTTTACAGATCAATGTAGATCCAGACGCATACTCTGAAGTTGAGACCTACATGCTATACAGCAAAAACCCAGAACTTTAACAAATGACCAGCATGATCATGTGTGAACACAAAAGCTGAATTTTACATTCCAACTTGGTGCAGTGTTCTGTTGAATTGCAGCGAAAATCAACTGATTTCTTCTCACTTTCTCCATCCTGTTCCTTTTTTACTCTAGCGGAACAGATCTTATTTTCCCTTCACGTAGCTCCATAGGGATCGTAACCTGATGCCACTGCCAGCAAGAGCGACAGACGTCTCAAAGACACTGAAGTCAGCCAGTAACTCTTTTCCACTGTAAATCCTGGGTGCTTGTCTGTTTTTGTCTAGGAAACTCAGAAGTCCCTTGGCTCAGCTTCTTGAAGACCCAAACCCAAAATAGCACTAGGATGTCTCTTTAATTTCTTGTAGCAAACTTAAATAATATCTTAAATATCTTAATAAATAGGATGGGATACTAATGAAAGCTGAGGCGTCTGGTGGGGATGGAAAGCAAGAAATTACGAGAAACAATTATCCACATAGAGAGTGAGGCTGCATATGCACCATACATATAAAGCACACTTCAAGTGCTCCCTCCCAAGAATCCTAACTGTAGTGGGTTAAGGGTGCTGGGAACTGTAGCTCTGGGAGGAGTAATCCCAGAATTCTTTATTGCTGGGGAAGAGAAATGACATCATGGGACTAGGGTAAAACTGTAAAGCTCCCTTTTTATTTTTGTTATGGGTGCTGTGTGCATATAATTTTGTTATATATAGGTATGCAATAGATATGTATAGTATTGGAATGTGGTTTTTTATGTTATTATATTTTTGCTTTGCTATGTTGTTATGAAATTGTTTTTATAGTGCTTTCTTTGTTGTAAGCCAGTTTGAGCATGTGGGAAAGCAGCATACAAATGAACGAAGGAATGAATGAAATGAGGTTTCCATGTACTTTATATGTATGGTCTTCCACCTGGCACGTCTCTGCCAGAATTCAAAGAAACCTGAAATCAACAACAAATATGACAACACATTACTAGCCCAGTTATGGAATCAGTCTAATGGCCTGTAACTTCTTGGGATTCATAGTCTGAATTTATAGTCTAAATAGTAATAGTTATTAGGAATTTACTAGTCTTCATGACCACACTGCAATGTAGCTCAACATATTTATCACCATACAATGGATGCATAGTTGAGACTAAGAAACAGCGATCCCACTAGGTCTTTCTCTTTCATACTAGTGCAGGGTGGCTGAAGTTGCCGAGCAAAATTGTTGGGTGTGAGAAGAGTGCTTGCCTCTTCCCTCCCTCCCTGATTCTACCAGCAAATGCTCCCCAAACATTCCCCAACCTTTCTCTCCTCCCAAAAGACTGATGCTGGACGTTACCCCAACTGGGAAAGAACAAGTCATGATCTCACACAGGTTGCCCAGTGTGCTACGTCAGCTCTTTCCGCACACGATACATGTTTTTCCACCGACTCCTCGTCTTGCATCTCATTCTTTGCCCTCTCCCAGCTGGCACGTCCCTCATCTCACAAAGCCCAGGACGGCACCCTCTCTTTTTTGTCCTAAACGCCACTTGCAAAAGACCACCATTGTTAAACAGGCTGCCGTGTTTAGCACTGGAGGAAGATGTTCGGTTCCAGCCCCCTCCAGGCTCCACATCTTTCCTGGCCCGCCTCCAATTCCGTCAGAAGCACCCAATTATCTTTAGTTATTTTAGGCAATTGTGTCAGCGAACACAGCAACTAGGTAAGGGGTGAGGGAGGTCATGCAGCGCTGAGGTACGACACAAAGCTTGTTTTCTTTTATTTGTTGCTTGTTGATTCAGTGTATTGAAATCTGAAAGGCTCATTTCAAAGCTGCTGTTGCTCAAATAATAATAGGACACACTGGCCTTTAATACAATTCTCTTCAGGGAACAAAAGCTTCTTTGGGCAAGGCTACAAGGGCCGCTTGTTGTGGGTTACACACATCTTTCCAGTCAAGCACGATTAATACCCCTCCCCCCCCCCAATGCTCATGACCCAGACGAGGATCCTTTCAACTATATAATGTTAGTATCATGCGCTCAGAAATCTCAGTTTTAAAATGGGCCCCTAAAATGGAACTATAATTTAATTATTTTCCTGTAGCCTGTACCATTTTGTTTCATCACTTTGTGCCACAAGGCTAGTAGTTTACAGAAGGCAGTTACTGCCCTCCAGGATTATTTTGCCAGATCCTTTTAACATCTGTTTCTAAAAAGGACTTTATTTGCAACGGCATAAAGAATAATCAGAGACTTATTTACCCAGATAAATCAGGAATGAGTCAGGAAGCCTGGCGGGCTGAGGTGAGCCAAACGGAGGGAAGTGATGGCGACAAAGAAAAAGGAAGCAAGGAACATTTTAAAGGCTGCTGGAAGAGGCTCCAATGGTTCTGAAAGTATTTTCAGGTGATGACGCAAGACACAGAAAAATATATATAAATTGCATGGTGTGCCAGAGAAGATTTGTGAGAAATAAATCCAAGACATATGTAATTTTGCTTGGGTTAGTTTCAGTGAGAGCTGCAAGCATTAGTGTAATTGAAAGATTAATTTATGAGGGGCAATTTTACTCAGTGGTGTTGTGGGTAAAGGACACACCATTTAAAAAAGGCTGTTTTGGTTCTGGTGTGTATGTAAAACAATCTATTAAAGTGGTGCCTTTCATTTAGTAAATTGCAGGTTTTTTACACTTCCTTCAGTACCCCAAAAAGGTACCAATACAGTGGTTTGAGCAATTTGAAATAATTTAAATTAATTGCTTAAAAGGCCAGTCAATAATCAACTAATAATAACTAATTAGTCAATGGTCTTAATTATTATTATTTTCAAGCTCATTTGTAACAATATCTCTCAGGAAGCCAACAGTATCCTATGAAATGTCAGTCAATTTGAAAATACATATCAATAGATATTACAATCTTGTGTTGCTAAACCTAAATGTAAAGATCCTTCCTGTCAATTAAGATTTGGTGACTTTTCCTTATTTTTACCCATAATTCTGTTATGCTCCATTTAAATTGCATTAAAATAAAATAATACATTTTGTTTGTTGAAACTGCCAAGAAACCTGCTGCAATATCTGGGAAAGCGTGTTCTCCTTCACGGAGAGCACGTGTTGCGGTGGGGGCCGCCAGGACACTCCAAAGTTGGGGCGGGCTAATTGTTCGTTGGCCACTGATGCGATTGGGGCTTCCCTTGTTGTTGGGAAGACGTTAATGTTGCCATTTGTTGACTGACAGCCAGAAATGCTAAAACTCCTTGCACGAGGCTAGGGCTTCCTCTTTTCGCATCGGATTGCCTGTCCCCCCCTCCCTAGAATTAGGGTTGTTCGCTTTGACCTTGCTATGCCTGTCATGGGGTCGTCTGCTTTGGAGCGGGGGCCAGGTAGGAATTTTGTCCATCTGGCTGATTGGCTGGGGCCATTTGGTTTTTGCCTACTGCGTAGCAAATCGTCACAACTTGTAAGGTTGCGGTTAGGCATTGGTTTATGGTTTGGCTGGTTGAGGGGCATGGATTGGCTGTGCCTGCCCATCCAATGCTGCTGCTGCAAGGGATTCCGTTAAAGGAATTGGGGGCTAACTATTGCCTGTCCACTCTGTCAAGGGGGCTCGGGCCATAGCAATGAGCTCCTGGTTGCATTTGGGGTGGGCTGAGGGCAGGTTCCCTGCTCCGTAGCTAGCCCCAAGTGTATTCCCCTTTTCTGACTTTCGCATCGTGCGGAATGTCAGTCTGTCCCCCATGGTGGGGGCAGATAGTCGCAACCAATGCCTAAGCAACCACTCACATTTTTGTATTTTAATAAAGTTGTGGCCAAAATTATGCCAAAAACCTTAAACAAAAAATTCTGTGTGATGTGTAAGTTATTGGGGTGGCCCTGGGGACCTCGACACGCAAAGTGTGGAATCTGGCAGACAGCTAATTTCCAATATTCACATTAATCTGAGTGGCACATATGAGAATTTAATTTAAGAATTCACAAAGATCAAATCCCTCAAGCACCCCTACTCTCAACTTGGGCAAATCTCCACTTATAGTAAAACAACAACAACAAAGCATTGTCTATTTATTACAAAGCCAAGGTCTTAGAAAACGTTTGAAAAGGAAACACAACTTACTATAGACTCACAAACGGTCAGTGTGTGTATGTATGTGTGTGTACAGATTAGATGGGGAAAGATAAACATAAAGCCTTAAGATCTTCCTGCAAGTCCTTATATAATGCAAATTAGATGAACCGTCATTTGGGATTTCAGAGTTTATCATTGCCTACATTAATCTGCTCATTAATATTGAGATTAATGCATCTCAAATGATGTAATGAGACAAATTATGCTGGCCTGAATCCAAGCATCCCCATGACTGGTTCTGTGTGCCCAAGAGAGCTTTGGGTCCTTTTCTGAAGCAGGAGTCCCATGCCCTCATCCTGCATGGCAAACCTCTGAAATTAAGGACATTTGCAAGATGAGTTTGTGATATGATGTGGTCGGCCTGCCACGGAAGGGGACAAAGGTGGGAAATTCAATAATGGCTCCTCCTTGATCAATAAAAAGTCAATTAAATACCTGCCAATTTGCTGCCCTGTCATGTGGAGTAATCTGCCATTTGAGGTGGCTGCTCCTTCATAGCAGAGATGGCCTTTGTCTAACCTATTGGACCAAATCTGTCTGACCTGTATTTAACAAATTGATTCCTGTCATGCCACAATGAAGCATCTGGAACCCAGTTTAAGCACAGCTTAGTTCTAGCACATGTGGACTGCAATATGGATTAATTCCTAGGGGGCCAGGGGTCTTAGTGGACCACAAGCTTAACACGAGTCAACAGTGTAATGCAGCAGCAAAAAAAGCTAATGTTATTCTAGGCAGCATCATCAGATGTAGAGTGTTCAGCTAAGCATAGGCAGACATGCACTCTGGGCTTGAAGAAGGCTGATTTCAAAAAGCTTAAATAACCACTGGGTGAGAAGAAATTCTCAAAGGGAAGGGAGTCTCATGCAAGACAAAATTGGGATTCAAGATAAAGGGGTCTTAGGAGACCACAAACTTAACCTAAGTTACCAGTGTGATGCTGCATGAACAGACGTCTAGTGTCCAGGTCAAGGGAAGTAATAGTCCCACTCTATTCTGCCTTGGTCAAACCACACCTGGAATACGGTGTCCAGTTCTGGGCTCCACAATTTAAGAAGGTTATTGAGAAGTTGGAAGTACGCAGAGGAAGGCAACCAATATGATCTAGGGTCTGGAAACCAAGGTTTTTGAGGAATTGTTGAGGGAGTTTGATATGTTTCACTTGGAAAAGAGGAGACTGAGAGGAGATATGATAGCCATCTTCAAATATCTAATGGCTGTCACATGGAGAAAGCTTGTTTTCTCCTGCTCCGGAGGCAAAGACCCGAACCAATGGATTCTAGTTACAAGAAAGGAGATTCTAATTAAACATCAGGAATAACTTTCTGACAGTAGGAGCTGTTTGACAGTGGAACAGACTCCCTTGGAAGGTGGTGGACTCTCCTTCCTTGGAGGTTTCTAAACACAGGTTGAGGGGCCATCTGTCATGGATGCCTTAGTTGAGATTCCTGCATTGCTGGGGGTTGGACTAGATGACCCTTGGATCCCTTTCAACTCTACGATTCTGATTCACTGGTATCTTTTGAGAAAAAAGGAGGAAAGTTGTATATGGCTTAATAATAAAAACCTCCAAGTGGTTTACATAAAATTTACATTACAATTGTTGATAAGAGCAATAGCGACACAGAATTGCTTATTAAGTTAGCTGCGTTTGGGTGCCTAGACCTTTGAGATACCAAGGTAACATTATTTTACTGGTCACCTAAATCTCACCCAAAATAAGGACTTCCATTTGATTAAAGAAAATAAATGAATCATATGAGTTTTAATAATTAAATCTAGATAAATTTACGTATCTGTTAAATTAGTAGTTTTGAAGAGAAAGAAAGACTTTGTTTTTACGTGATACACAAACATTACATCAGACACCATGTTAGGAGAGGCATCTTCTCTTGTGAGAGAGGGCTAGTGCCTTTTCTAAGATGGCATCTACCATCTGTACATGTTAAAATTATAAAGAGTGTTTTTTAAATATGCTGCCCAATTAATTGGCAGCCCCTTTTTAATTAATGAAAAGGTTTTTAATAGATTAATCTAACTAATTAATATTGCTAAATATTTCAGTGCTAGGGAAAAAAGTCTTTTTGATTCTTTGCCATGGCTTACTCTGGGTGGATACGGATAAAGCAGCTGCACAGAGAGCTGTCTGGGCTCAAATTCCTAATCTACTTAAAGAGAGATTTATTAGATTCCATCAGCAATCTGCATCTCTCATAATTCGACAGACGTGTATCTGGATTTGTAGTATCAACATTTTCTCTGGTTTGTGTTTCTAGAGAAACTTTTAGCTGCGGGTGGAAGACAGCATCTACATTTGCAAGTAAAATGATTTATTACTGCCTGTAATAAATATAGCATTGATGTTACTGATCATACTATACAAAAGGAATATATAAATATCTTCTTAAGAGTTAATTTAATGAGTGCTAGGTTAGTATCGCAGAACCCTATTAACTAATGGACAGCACAAGTCTCAATGCAATCTGTATGGAAATAAAAGAGTTCAGGTTTACATAGAAATGTAATCATTCAAATAAAGATGAATATGGGAATTGACAGGGTAATCCCATGCATGTTTACTCATACGGCTGGCATCTTAAAAGGTATATCGGACATTGTGCTTTATATTCCTAGTCACTGAACTAAGGCTGCATACACACAACATTTTAATCTGGAATCAATGGAGGCTGAGTACTTGTTTTTTCTACGTAGTCCACATACAATAGATCTAGATCTATTACATACTGTATTTTTTGCCACTGAAAATCAATTCTCGAGCAACTGGTTTCATTCCAAAAATAAATGATTCATACAGACTGATTCTACATTCACACAGTATGTTCATTAGGAAACAGTTGGAAATTGATGTAAGTTGTCCTGGCATTGCTGTGTTTGTCTGTATACACAACTCTCCAATGACACTATGGGTGGATGTATAGCAAGATCACAACCGCTGCTTCCTTCTAGGCAGGAAAAGGTGTGGGGAACCTAATCAAGAGGAGTGTTTTCAAATGGGTATGTACCCTCAAACCGTTCAATGCGGAAAAAGCCCCCTCACAAACAACCCACTCCAAACGGAACACTCCCATGGCAGCTTTGCCAGGAAAGTGGTAACGAACCCACTGAAAATGAGTTTCAGTATTTAAACTCACAACAACCCTTTAAGGCAGACCACGTGGAGAGATAATGACTGGGGCAGATCCTCTTCCCCTCCCACCCACACAAAGCTCTTGGCTTTCCTGCTCCTGTTTGCTCACTATTAATATGCTAGCATTAACAGAGTAGCATCAAGTACAATGCTCAAATACAGTCACATGCCTCATGGGCTGAGAGAATATTTATGCAAACTCACAATGCCTATGCTACCATATGTCAGGAGTGCTCTGATGGTGTTTCCTGCTTGGCAGGGGGTTGGACTCGATGGCCCTTGTGGTCTCTTCCAACTCTATGATTCTATGATTCTATGCTCCAGATCAGCCTTTCACAACCCTGGGTCCCCAGATGTTGGACCACAACTGGTCACTGGTCAGGGATGATGGGAGTTGCAGTCCCACAGCATCTGGGGACCCAATGTTGAGAAAGGCTGCTTCAGATAATGTGATAATCTGTAGATAGCCCTGAAATAACTTCTAGGGCAGACTAGACAAATGGCAGCACCATTCATGCAATGGTAATGATGGTGGTGTTTTTACGTAAATTGCAGGCATGGGACCCTCAATTCAGATCAGGACCCCAGCAAAGGAGGGTGTCAGGGGGCTTTAAAGCTTTGCCCCCTGCAGTGGTCCTAATCCAGATTGCTAATCCCACATATGGTGTTTGTACTGGGGAGCCTTTCTTCTACAGGAGGTTCAAAGGGCTAAAGACCTCTACCTTCCACCACGATCCCAATCTAGACCAGCCATCCTGTGCTTGCTATTTACTCTAAAATAAAAATCATTTATAAAAATCAATTATTAACTGCATGAATGGTGTTGTGTGCATTTTGGCCCTATTTTGGAACACCAAAACTAAGGCTATGATTTGCAGCTCCACAATGTATTCAGTGCCTTGGTAAAAGGGAGCGTTGAGCTCTCACTTCTGTAGAGAAATAATGGCTGCCTAATTCTATTTAAGGGACGAGGGTGGCGCTGTGGTCTAAACCACAGAGCCTAGGGCTTGCAGATCTGAAGGTTGGCGGTTTGAATCCCTACGACGGGGTGAGCTCCCATTGCTTGGTCCCAGCTCCTGGCAACCTAGCAGTTCGAAAGCATGTCAAAGTGCAAGTAGATAAATAGGTACTGCTCCGGCGGGAAGGTAAACGGCGTTTCCATGCGCTGCTCTGGTTCGCCAGAAGCAGCTTAGTCATGCTGGCCACATGACCAGCTGTACTCCGGCTCCCTTGGCCAGTAAATCAAGATGAGTGCTGCAACCCCAAAGTCATTCGCGACTGGACCTAAGGGTCAGGGGTCCCTTTACCTTTTAATTCTATTTAAAGCTCTGATACAGAAATGCCAGAACACAAGTCAGTGCTCATTTGAGAAGGATGACAAACCACTTGTGGTGTCAAGATAACTAAACAGAGGGCTGAGCCTGAAACAGAATCTCTCTCACAGACACAGCAGAGCCATCCATTGTTTGCTTATTGTGCAAGGCCTTTATTTAAGTGCTAAATTCATTGTAATGGCTCTTATTACGTGAAAACAACCCCACCTGTTTTATAGGGCCCTAATCAAGTGAAGTCAGAAATAATCTAGCCCAATGACGTTAAGAGAGCTGAGTTATCCAAGCTATTTTTAGGCACCATTGAGGATTCCACCCCCACCCTCATTCCCCAGCTTAATCCTTTTAAAGAAATTATTCATATAGCTGTATACTCCAAGTTCATAAAGATCGTAGCAATGTACACCACTAATATGAACAATACAAAAACACGTAAGAACTAAAATCACAGCTCATCAGCTAACTGTAACAGATTCCTCTCACCCTTTAATTGTCCACGTAAGACTGGTGACATAGAAAGGTTTTCAGCAAATACTTAACAATTAATACAGAAGACACCTGCTAAATCTGGATGGAAGAGCATTCCACAGCAACTGAACCAATGTCACTGAAGACTTGGTTTCATGTTGACATCAAATAAGCCTCATCAACTCAGGGGCCAATTGGCAATGTTCCTACAGATCAAAGCTAGGATTTAGGGTCCCAGTAGGGCTGCCAGCTTTGGTTGGGCAAAATAAATGGCAGGTTGGGCAAAATATGGGAACCACCATAATATGGCTTCTGATACTCATCTCACTGAGAGGATACCATGTTCAATAGTATTGAAAGCCATTGAGAAATCAAACAAAAGTAACAGGGTTTCAAAAAAAACCATATGTCTGTGCTTGAAGCAGAAATTCAGTCTCTTCTTTGGCTATGCTAGACAGGGAGGTTTACAATAGCAATACAATTACACTCTAATTAATTCTCTTTTTAGTCATAGTTCTCCAAAGGATGGCAGAGCTGTTTGCTTATATTGCAAAGTTTCTTGGGATAGATAGATATTTTTTGAGCATTTAGGAAAAGCATACTAAAATAATTCATAATAATTATAATTGCTTAGACTACGATCCTATGCATACTGTATATTCCTATATATAAAAAATGTAATTCTATTATTGTGCAGCCCCTACTGGAGGATTTGTAGTGCCTCACAATCCTGGATTTGCATGAAGTCAGTTTGGGTGGGGAAGGAAGAGAAGGCAGGTTGCGTAACAGCAGTGAGCATGGCATTAGAGTGAGATAGGAGAAATACTAAGAGGGGGAACGTGGTGGTTTTAAACAATGGCAGATGTTTGAGTAAAGGAGGAATGGAGGGAACTGAGAGGAAAATGGTGACTTCAAATGGCAGAGGTTTGATTTAAGAACCTTCAGACAGTCAAAGATTTGCAGGCTGCCCGTCCTTTCTCTCACATATGCGTCAGCTGTGGAATATAAGAGGGAAAAGTTTGTGCACAGCAAGCCAGGAGGAAAACTGGTAGGAAAAAAACTGAGCTGCCTCATGCGAGAGAGAGAGAAATGATGCAAAGCATGGAAATATTCCACATTGCGTTTATTCCTGGTACCATCCATTGCCTTCAGATTGCAAAGTTCCAGATTCAATGTAGCAATTTAGAAGAGATATTTTATTAATAAGCAAAGACCTTTATATGTACAACATCCATCACCTGAACTTAACATTCTCAAACTGAACGAGCTAACTGACAGGTTTGCTCTCAAAATTCTTAAAGACGTTGCAACACGTATCAGTATGGGTTGTTTGTGCAAAGGCGGCTGTAGAATAGGAGAAATGAGGTGGCGTGGAAATTGAGGTTTTGTGCAAGTGAGAGATGAAAAAGGAGGTAAGATTAGGAAGAAAAGGGAATGAAGGTGGAGAATATGGGTTGCAAAAAGGAGGGAGTTGGAGGCATGAGAAGAATGGGGTTAAAGATGAAAGCAGGAATGTGAAAGGGTTTCATAACTGGGCAGAAGGTGAGAATGTGTGGGAGGAGGAAGATGCGGGAGGTTGCTCTGGGGGTGGTTTGCGTAAAGGGTGGGGCATAAAAGGAGGGAGAGGAGACATGGACATGGGGATAAAGGTGAATTCAGAGGTGCAAAGTGGGGTTGCAGATCAGAAGAGACAAGTAGCTTCAGAAATGGGGTTCAGAAGGTGAAGAGTGACTTAATAGTTGCATGGGACGGGAAGGGGAAACTCTAAGGGGTTGATGGGGGGGTGACAGGGGGCTGGTGAGTGGAAAGAGCAGGGGTACAGCCCCTAGTATACTGAGAAATATGTCAGATTAGTTCAGTGGGTCTTACTCCCAAGAAAACATGCATAAGACCCAAGTCTTAGGCTGTGTACACATTACCAGCTAAAAATGCAGCTAGGTCGTCCTTTTCCCCCCAATTCAGACCGAAGCCGATTTTGAGGGAAATGCATCAAAACACAGAAGGAAACAACAGGATAGATACAGATTGTGGCTAACATTGTGTGTACACTATTTCCCAAACAGTTGTGCGAGCACCAGGGATGCAGAGTAAACAGGAGTGTGAACACAAGCTTAGAAGTATTAAGAATTCAATGGTGGGTTAATTTGAATTTGTGCATCCAGCAAATTAGGTCTTAAGAAGTGTATACTGTACTTACTGCTTCACAGCATCACAAAGCATAGCATTAAACCAGAAATCATGCTTGGTTCAATGGCACTGAATGAAGACCTGGTGGTACGAAGGCTTAGAATTGGGGTGCCAGACGAATTTCTACCACTTTCTACTATATTATGTAAAATCAAACAGCAAAAGGTTTGATTATGATGTTTTATACATTGTATTAGAAAATTTGCTTCCAAAGTTTCATTCTCCAACAACTCCGCTCACCCTCTTCAATGGCAGGCCCAACTAGCCAATGGGAACGCTTGGGCTTGCTCCCAGGGGCCATTAAATTGCGGCCTGCCCAGCTGTCTTCCCTGCCTTTTCACTGGATCTCCCACCCTCCCTTAATTTAATTGCTTTTACTTGTGCTACTTTTAATTACTTTTACCTTGCTATGGACCAAACTGGCTGCCATATTCAGGGGCCAGCCAGGAATTTTCCCATGTGGCAAATTGACAGCAGCCATCTGGTTTTCACCTACCTCACAGCAATGAGGTTAGGTGGTTAGGCATTGGATCTTGGCTGGAGAGGAGGTTATAGCCTCTGCCTGCCCCTCCTTGAGAAAAGGTATCCTGTTCAAACGATTTGGGAGGAGTGGCTTCTTTCCGAAGCCCAGGCGGAGCTAGAGCTATACCACTCTTCCAACAGGGACTCTGCGGAGGGTACCCCTATTGGACGTAGGTCATAGGGACTCCCCCTAAGATGTGGTTTGCCCTTAGATGCACTTCCAGCGGAGGGGCTGGAGCGGAACAGCAAGGACTTCACCCAATGCCTATATGTCAAACCGTTCTCTACTGTAGCCAATAACATGGTGGCCATATTCAAGGCCAAACCCAACATGCTGTTGTCCCGAGGGAACTGTGGGGTCACGGGGTCTTGGCACACAAACCATCAGTTCTCTCATTCACCAAAAATAACAGGAAAAGCTTCTGTTTTATATTTTTATCTATTTTATTTTGTTCAGTGATACACTGTATTTCAAACTACACAATGCACAGTGGTTTTTATTAATCATTATAGCTGTCCTATATGTAGTATAAAAATGAAACAAAAAACCAATTTTGAAGAAAGCTACTTTTCTGCTCCATCCTCTGATGCATCAATAGTCAGCTTAGTATTTTTCACACTCCAGAAATGGCTTGTGTTTTCCACATGCCAGGTCCCTTGGGACTTGTAACTATTTAACATACTGTGTTACATGGAATGGGGCACTTTATGTGAAATTTAAAAAAGAACTGAATAATCTTCTAAGTTGGACAGAGATGCTTTTGTTCCATGCAGAGCTGCAAGGCACATTAATGCAAGAATATAGCTTGATCACAGGAAAACAAGAAATCATTGTAGCTTGCATATAAAAGCTGGCCTGTTCTCTGTGGTCATAAAAGCATCACTTGATTTGCACCATCATTAGAACTGAACTGACCTTTTCTTGTTAACATTTCACACTGCACAATTAGTAAGCAACTGTTGAGCGATGTGAATGCCTTTGTACATATCACCTCAGGCAAGGATGCTTATTTTAAACTTCAGACAATCAGCTAAGTCCACGGGAAACACTGCAGGGCTTGTGAGTGTGTAGCCAAATGTAACAAGTGTGGAAAACCTAGAAGAGCATGTATCCACTGTGTCCTGTGATTTCCTGCATAAACAAAGGCTAACATCTTAGAGTCAGAATCCGAAACAAACTGTCTTTGGAAAAATAACTGAGCCGAGTTCAACATTTTTGAAGGCAACCTAAGTTTTGGAGACATGTGCGATGTCCCACGTGCATGCCAGGGCCCTTGATTCTTGGGAACAACCCAGTGCCTGTGGTGATCGCATTCTTACACCCGATGTCTTTTGGCATGAAAGTGTAAGAATTCTCTACTATCAGAGGAGTACTGTCTTCCTTGTTCTCTGCATGTTTATTGTGGATAAACAGTCAGCAAAACTACAGCATGGAGCAACAGCCTATTTGTAATGCTAATGATTAGAAAAAAAAGGCTAGGAAATATGTTTTCAGTGGGGTGGGGGGGCAACCATAACATTATGTTCATGGGCTTGGTGGAGATGGCATATAATGAACATTTCACTCATTTTCATTAAGTACCTCACCAACCTATTCTATGGTTGACAGCAGGAAGTGGTAAGTGCTGTTTAGACATACTGTGAGCACCTTGTATGATTTAATACCATCAAGAAGCTAAATTAATCAGATGGGGTAATGGAATGGACTTAGGCTGCATTTGGACGGCGCTTTATTCTGTCTTCCTGATGTTTCCTCACCTGTTAAATTTCATGCTTTATGTGATCTTTCACACAACATAAAAGTCACTTCTGGGGATCTAGTAGAATCTAGCAGGAGCACAGTATTCATTTTCGTTTTAATTACTTCCATTAAAAATCCATTTGCAACCCCATTGCTAGCTCAAAATTGGGGGAGTTTTCTGTTGTCATTTTCCTATGCTTTTCATTATCATAATGGGACGCGGGTGGCGCTGTGGGTAAAACCTCAGTGCCTAGGACTTGCCGATCGTATGGTCAGCAGTTCGAATCCCCGTGGCGGGGTGAGCTCCTGTCGTTCGGTCCCAGCTCCTGCCCACCTAGCAGTTCAAAAGCACCCTTAAGTGCAAGTAGATAAATAGGTACCGCTCTATAGCGGGAAGGTAAACGGCGTTTCCGTGTGCTGCACTGGCTCGCCAGAGCAGCTTCGTCACGCTGGCCACGTGACCCGGAAGTGTCTCTGGACAGCGCTGGCCCCCGGCCTCTTAAGCGAGATGGGCGCGCAACCCCAGAGTCGGACACGACTGGCCCGTATGGGCAGGGGTACCTTTACCTTTACCTTCATTATCATACCACTGCCACTCATGTGATACAATTTAGGGAGATATCCCAGCATACACTTCTTTCCAACCATTTAAAATTTAGCATGACATTGGTCAAAAGGCCACAATTCTATAGCACAACAGCTACTATAGTGTAAAAGAAATATTAGGAATTGAACAGAAGCATTATAACCAGCGGAACAAAAACAAAAAAACCTCATGAATGCAGCCTTGATTCATTCCTGTTTCTCATTTCTTCACCATTAAAGCCTATTGTGTCCTGTATCTGTGCAGATTTTAATGGGAAAAGCTTTTTAAAATCCATATGGTCAACTGGTTTTTTATATAAAAAATAATACATTAAAAAAAACTTTTGTAAGGATTTCCTGGATCAGCTAGAAAGTGCAGTGTGGGTTGAAAATCCCTTAGAGGAAATGGCATGTCACTACACGTATAGCCTTTTGGTAAAAATATTGGCAGGGTGGGGAGACAGTTGCCTGGGGAGGGAGATGGCTGCTTCTGTGTACTGATGGGGGAAGCCATATTGTTCCCCATACAATTCCTCAGGGAAGGACTGCCTATAACGGCATATTCCTACTTCCTGGAGCATTTGTGCACAGCACAAAAATGGCTTGCTATCACACTACACACACTAGCTGCTCCAAGCAGCTTGAAAATGGAAAAAAGGGAAAGCAAAAAACTGCCCTCAGACCCCTCTGTAAGTTGCAAGCATTCAGATGGTGCTCAGCAAGGTCCACAGTTCTGAAAACTACTTTGCACATGTGTGCTCTGATCCAGGAACTGGTCCAAGAGGGGTGAATCAGGGAAGTGCACTCAAAAATATGGCGTAAACAAAACCCCTCCCCCATCCTTAGTTTCAGAGTAAAGTCAGATGACAACAAGGTGGTTTTTCAATGCATGGTATAACCAACTATGGCCTTTGCTAGTGATCTATCTTTTTTCAGCATCTTATTGGCTTGTCACAGAGACTTTATGTGGCTGTGCTGCCTGGAGTTGCCTCCAGGCTTGTGTGTATGCTAGGCTTGTGTGTAAGGACCGTTTGCTCCTAGCAGCCGCTTCCTGATATCCCCAGCTGCTGGCATACCATCCTCACGGTATGTGTTGTCCTGCCTAGGACAAGCCTGAACATACCCTGGCCTGCTGTTCTACCTTCTTGGATCATATGGTGCCCTGGAGTTACAGAAGGCTGCACAAACTGATTTCCACACTGCACTTCTTTCTGACAGAGATGGAGTTGAAATTTGATTTCTTATCTCAGAATTAACCACTCCTGGCTATGGATCTATTGTAACGCCAAAATCTATCAAGTTTAACTACCTGCATACTATAACATCCAGGGAAGGTATTACGCTAAAAATAATTGTTATGGCTACAATTTCACATTCTTTGTCTACCTAATTACTCACTTTAGTCAACTTGTTTCCCACCTGTCCAATTACAGGTGTCAATTCATTCAGCAAAGCTAACAAGATTCTCCTATTACCAATCACTGTTGCTGTGACGGGCAGGTTTTGCATATATTTAAAATCTAATTGAATTGTCACAGACAGTACTTTGCATTCCATTGCCATTTAACTCCAGCCTTTACACACACAACCCTTACACTTAGTAAAAGACAACTGAAGATCACATGTGACACAGCAGGCACTAGTTCACAAAAGGTTAGACAATAATTAAATTTGTTAGAGACTCAAGACTCTGTTTTTATTTTTACTTTTTGTGGCAGCAGATAACCACTCCACAGCTTAGTCAGCCTGTGAGATCCGGCAGGTGGAAATTTTATCTGAACCCAGATTGAGGGACGGGTGGTTAAGAGGCCAGTAGTTGGCAATGCCTGCCTCAATACCCCAATTAGATGTCCTCACTGAAGTAAAGGCTCCTTACAGTCTTCCTACTGCTCACTCAATAATGGTGATAGATACTGATTCATAAAGTATTTTAGGATATATTTAAATCTAGATATTTAAATTAGTTATACTGCCCACCCCATCCTAAATGAACTGCTACAGTGCCAAATGAAATGAAAGGGATAGAGACTCTCAGAAGGATCAAATGACTCCAAAGGGAAAACAAATGCATTCACAGTTGATTGTTGTCCTTTGCCTGCGCTGCTCAAATCCACCAAGATTTGTGTTGATGGAGCAATTTGAGGACGGAAGCTAGAATCAATGGTTTTCTGCGCCATTTATTTATTTAATATCTCTACCAAGTGTCACATTTTGTTTCCCAACCTTCCACAAAGGAACTTATCCTTAAACCAATGAGTCAAACAGGTTAGGCTGAGGGGGTACCTGTTACCACCCACTTTCAGTGGCTCTCTTCCGTCTTCTGAACCACCAGCCTTTTGTTATGTTAGCACCCCAGGTTTGGCACTTTCCACTTTCCACTTCCATTTAGCTGGCAATCTGCCCATGGCCCCACAATGTCAACCTGCCCAGCCTCCTGCCTGCAGTGTCAACCACCTGCTACCATGGAAACAAATATCCAGGCCAAGGTCACAATGGAGACACATCTCCACTGAACACTGCCACCTCCTTACTTGACAAGTATGAAGACCTTGCTGGGGATTTTTAATAGAAAAAGGGGGCCAAGAAATTGTCTCCTGTGGTTGCCCCATTAAACATCAGTTTGCAGAAAACATTCCCTTTGGATGTGTCAATTCCCTTTCGACCCTGGAGCTCAAGGCCTTCTCGGAATATCTCCGGGACAACGTGGAAAGGGGGCTTATTTGGCTGTCCACCTCCCCAGTCAAAGCACCTACCTTGTTTGTGGGTGCAAACTCTGAGTACTGTACCTCTGCACTGATTATCCGGTGCTTAGTCAGAGACCTCTTAAGAACTGGTATCCTCTGACATTCAATTGACTGTGATTTTATGTAAACTGTGCTATTTTTACTGTTGTTAGCCGCTCTGAGCCCGCCTTGCCTGGGGAGGGTGGGATATAAATAAATTATTATTATGATTATTATGATTATTATTATCCCTGAACTCAGGGAGCTCAATGGTTTACTGATTCTGACCTGTAACCTGGTGCAAATCTCAAGATTAATTGGTAAAAAACATAACTGCATTTTAAGATAATTTATTATGGGGTGTTAACAAAGCCCATAATAACTTTAGCAACGCTATCTAACATCCACCCGTTCTTAAGCCAAGGGTTGTGTGCTTTTGACATATATGTGCCTACTACATGAGCCCATGCAATTGGGTCACTCAGTGAGCAGAACAGTAGGCTGGCCACTCGCGAGGAATAATCACATGTAGCTCAAAATACCAGAAGGTGCGCTGTTACCATGCACCTGTTCAAAGACACAGTGACTTTGTATATGAAAGTTCGATTTGGATGGGCGTTAACTGCCTGAATTACTTCAGATGCCTTTCAAGGCAGAGGGAAGTATTTTTAAAGCGAATGCCAAGTGCCTGGGAGAGCATTCACGGGGAATTTCAGCAAAGCAATGGAGGGAGAAAGCATCGGTGGGAAATTCACCGCTCAACAGCTTGGAGCCTACAAAGGCTGCAGTCATGTGCAGTGACAGGGCAGCACAGAATTCCCTCAAGGCTCTGTGCTCTAGTTAAATCAATTTGTCAGAAGCAGCTCTGCTGCTTTCCTCTAACCCCCATCCTCGCTCCACCCCAGATCAGGAAGCCTATTGGAAAGAAAGACAGCTGGGGCCCACAGCTGCCTCCTTGTAGTAGATTAATTAGTACATCAGACATCATTTCCTAATTAGCAAGCGCGTATAGAATAAAAACCTCTCTGAATCAAGTGAGCCATTGCCATATGTTGAAGCTGTAACAATACACTAAACATGTACCGTAATTCTGTAAAATAACTAAAGGAACAAGACCAGGCTGCCCGTGGTCACCTTTGTTGTTTATAATAGTTTCAGAAGTATTGGTGCAAAGAATAAGATGTAATCAAGACAGTAAAGATGTAAGAGTGGGACAGAGACAATATAAATTAAAAGCATTTGCACATGACATGGTGATATCGGTGATAAGTGCTACAAGAGATTAAAAAAACTGGTGAGGTATCAGCTTTTAAGATTAATAAAGATAAAACCAAACTCTTGGTTAAAAGTATGATGAGAATAAAAATAAATTACAAGATGTGTCTGGATTAAAGATTGAAGGAAGGTTAAGTATTTACCGTATTTTTCGTTCTATAGGACACACATTGCGCACAGCCCTCCCCAAGCTGTCCTGCAGAAGCTAGCAAGGCTGTTCCCAAGCCAGAACAGCGAGACGGAGGGCTCCGTCTCGCTGCTCTAGCTTGGGGAGGGCTGCGCGCAAACCGCTGCAGGGCAGCGGGGTGCCTTCACCCCGCTGTCCTGCAGAAGCTAGCAAGGCTGTTCCCAAGCCAGAACAGCGAGATGGAGGGCTCCGTCTCGCTGCTCTAGCTTGGGGAGGGCTGCGCACAAACCTCTGCAGGGCAGCGGGGTGCCTTCACCCCGCTGTCCTGCAGAAGCTATCAAGGCTGTTCCCAAGCCAGAACAGCGAGACGGAGGGCTCCGTCTCGCTGCTCTAGCTTGGGGACGGCTGCGTGCAAACCTCTGCAGGGCAGCGGGGTGCCTTCACCCCGCTGTCCTGCAGAAGCTAGCAAGGCTGTTCCCAAGCCAGAGCAGCGAGACGGAGGGCTCCGTCTCGCTGCTCTAGCTTGGGGACGGCTGCGCGCAAACTTGTGCAGGGCAGCGGGGCGCTGCGCTCCAAAGGCTTCAGGGATCTTTGAGGCTGGCGGTGGGGGAATGGAGCGAAAAATACGGTAGGTGTATACGTAACAGCAGATAATATAAATCTGTATAACGACAATTATGTAGAAACCTGGGAAGATATTAAAAGAAATTTGCAAATTTGGATCAGAATGAATCTTTCACTATTAGGCAGAGTGTTGACTAAAAAACAGATTGTTTCAACGCATGGCAAAAAGATATTTCTAAATATATTTGGCGAGGGGGGAAATCAAGAATAAAATATAAAATATTGATAGATGCAAAATAGAGAGTAGGTTTGTCCCTATTAGGTTATATTATGAAGCATCATGTCTTTGTTGCTTGAAGGAATGGATGACATTGGAGAATCCACATATTTTAGACTTAGAAGGCCATGATAATATTTTCAGTTGGCAAGCTTATTTACCTCCAAAACGAAGGATTTTTGAATTAATGCCTTCCCTTCAGAAGACCTCTTTGGAGTTTGCGTAGGGGAGACTGCGGCTTGCTTGGTTCCTCTGCAGCCCTGCTAAAGCAAGGCTATTTTTCTAGAAAAAGAGGGGCCAGTGTTCACCAAGAACTTCTCCCTTGTTCTCTTAGAATGGCAATGGTGTCACCTGAGAGGGGCTGCAGCTGAGCTCTGGCTGGGGGGGAAAGCCCTAGCTAAAAGCATGTAGATGGGAGAGGAAGGGGCAACACAGTGACAACACAAAGGCCCCTGCAAATCCTAGCTGAGGTGCAAAGATTTCACGAAGGAAGAGAGGGACTCTCCTGTAATGAGTGGGCAGGGCTAGGAGCAGAGCCAGCAGCAAGGTCAAGTAAACCCAGTGCTTTTTTTCTTAAAAAATAAAATGTTTAGGGGTACTCTTATTTTCGTACTCATATTGAAATACTGCCCCTCAATGAGGCCAAACCTAGATTCACAAAATGTTTAGGGGTATTCGTACCCCTGGGGACCCCCAGAAAAAAGCACTCAGTAAACCATTGTGGAATTGGACTAAAAGTGCCACAAAAATCAATCCCTTGGCACGCATGCCATAGTTACATGGCTTAGTTCAATCAAAGCTGCTTTTGGACCTTTGAACTCATATTCTCATGTGCCCTCTTAGCATTCACTTATTCAGTTCTAGGCTGCCCAGTTCCATTGTGGTGTCAGAGAAGGTAAGCCAACGGAAGCCAGTATTGTCATTAAGGCATCCAGCTGTGCTAATGTGACATATTCGCAGGACAAGGAGGTCATGAACACTTATTCTATTACTTTACAGCTGTCAAAATATCTTCCAATAAATGAAGGAATTGCTTTTGCAGCTATTACAAATACAACCTGCTTGCACCAAACATGGGACTACACACAACTGATGCACTTAAATTTATTAGGCTCTTACTTTCTCACGACTGCTAACATGAGCTTTTGTACACATAAGGAGTACCCAAAAGTCCTTCATTTGGGACCAAATTAACAACAAAAAAAGTGTTCTCTCTCTTTTTTAAAAAAAACAGCTTCATTAGGAATAAATATTACTTTTGAGCATTTATCAAATTTAAAAAACAACAACAGTTTGGGGAAAAGTTTAGCTGTATTAAGAGAGGAATAATGTTGAACACCAATTATTTGAATATCCCTTTAAATACTATCTTGGAAGTATCACCACTGAAACATTGTGACTGAAAATACACTATCATTACAAAGCAGAGGTGATTATTTGGTGGTAGATAAAAGAGAGAGAGAGAGAGAATAAATGAAGCAGGTTGAAGGCTGCCACATAGGAAGATGGGCATCTTCCGTCATTCCCAGAGTCTGAAGGGAAAGCCCCATTCTTCTTCTACTGCTCTCTATGACTTCTAATGGTGACTCTGGCTGCTCCCAGTGTGAAATCTTGTTTTACTGCAGCCGAGTTATTCTGCAGTAACTTAGCTTGTGAGAGGTTTTCTACCTAATTAGGATACAATACCTGCGCTCAGCCCCACATCACTGAACAGGTTCACACAAGGGAAAAGCAGGCAAACTATCCCCCCCATTACCCCCCCCGCCTATCACCCACTATTCCAACATGCAAAACAAAACCTCCAGATAAAAACCTAGCAAGCCTGTCTAAAAGATTTATATAACAACAAACCTATACCAACACAATAAATACAAGACACAAATACCTCGGCAAACACATCATCAACTACATACCTTTTTAAACAATCCAACAGCAAAATCAGCAGCCACTAGGCCATTGACCACCTTCAAAAACCTTCTCTTGATGACAGAAGAACACGGTAAAGGGATGGTATCCACAAAATACTGCTCCGAAACACCCTTGATGCAATCAAAGAACAATGGGAGCATGACATAAGCTTTGAAATTAACCCCACCCAATGGACTAGAATGTGGTCCATATCAACAAAAAGAAGGGAACTCACTCTGAAGCTCACCTACAGGTGATACTTAACACCACAGAAACTGGTGCTGATATGCCCAGGAGCCTCACCAAGGAGAGGCTGCACCTCCACAGGCACATACCTCCACATATGGTAGGAATGCCCTAAAATCCAACCCTTCTGGACAGATGTCCTACAAGAGATATGCAAAAAAGCTAAACAGGTATTAGAACTCACCCCAGAACTGGTCCTACTGAACATCTTCCAAGATCATAATGACCACTCACATTATAGAGAGCTTATAACCCCCCCTACCCTCAGCAGCCCGAAGACTCATAGCCAGACACTGGAGGGACCTGTAAACATGGGAGTAAACATGAACCAATGGTATCAAATTGTATGGGAAATGGCCTTGCTACAAAAGCTAACCAATAAACTGAAACTGACACGGGGACAAATAGAAGAGGATGCCTTCACCCCAGTATGGCTTCCCTTTATCACATACACAGCCCAACAAGACAATGAGAAGAATCCACTGACAGCATACAAATCAATCTGGCTTACCTGACCCAACAAGCCCCGCCCCTCACAAATGCAAATAAACCCCACTGCATCCAACCTCGGACAACGAACCACAGCTGCCCATTAATACCTCTCACTACCAAGGAAATGTAATAAATGGATAGAAAGAGAAGCTACCCAGTTGACATGGACACAAAAGCCCACACGCACACTATACAAAATAATATAAGCCTCACCACCCCTCCTCTCCCCCCTCTTCTTCCTTGACCTTATACAGTACTGTACTCAGCACTAATGTCTCACAACAAATGTAACTGATCTGTAAGAAAAACTGTACAACCCGAAAAAAAGAGACAAGGCATGTACTTTTGTAAACCAAGAAAATCTTTAATAAAAATAAATTAAAACAAAACAAAAACACCTGTGCTCAGAGATTTCCAATTTCCTACTGGTTGCTGATTTGCTACTAAGTCTAGTTCAAGGTGTTACTATTGGTATATAAAGTCCTTACCGACTTGGGACCAATTTACCTTACTCCACAAGTGCTTAATCAGCAGAATTGACTCTACCATAGTTGCCACATAATACATGCACTGAATTTGTAAGAACTCAATTGTTTTGTGTGGCACCACGCACACTTTGGAACTCCCTGCTGATTGAGATCAAGGAGGCTCCTTCCTTCCCTTTCTGTACCTGCTAGAAATATTCCAGTTTAAACAAGTCTACCCAGATGCTTGAGGTAACTTTAATCTGTTTTGGTATTCTAACCTTTGCATGTTTTAAAGAAGGTTTGTGATTTTTTTCTTGATTTTACTGTTTTATTTTTGTAAGCCACTTTGAGGTTTGTTTAACAAGCAAGCAAGCAAGCAAGCAAGCAAGCAAGCAAGCAAGCAAGCAGTGTATAAATTTTATGAAATAAATACCATAAAAATAAAAATAATCAAAGGTGGGACATGGGAACAAGCTCGTATCAATCACTAGCTTAAGCTGCTTAAAAAAGCATTAACGGAGGGTAGGCCTATTATGCTATTGTTGCTAAATAAAGCATCCATGGGCAGAGGCAGTACACCTCAAAATATCAACTGCTAGGGACAAACAGGGGAGGGCTGCTGCCTTTGTGGTTGTGGCCTTTCTGAAGGCATCTAGCTGGCCACTGCTGGAAAGAAATAATGGCATACAGTGGTACCTCAGGTTAAGTACTTAATTCGTTCTGGAGGTCTGTTCTTAACCTGAAACTGTTCTTAACCTGAAGCACCACTTTAGCTAATGGGGCCTCCTGCCGCCGCCGTGCCGCCAGAGCACAATTTCTGTTCTCACCCTGAAGCAAAGTTCTTAACCTGAGGTACTATTTCTGGGTTAGCGGAGTCTGTAACCTGAAGCGTATGTAAACCTGAAGCGTATGTAACCCGAGGTACCACTGTATTAGATAGACCTTAATCTGACCCGGTAAGGGAACGGAATAGAAAAATGCTTCCATTATATTTTAAAGACTTTACCACTGACAGCTTTATAGTGAATAATCTAAAATTGGATTTTCTAGCAACACAAAGAACAAGCAGTTAGGGATCACTCACTACCAGCTTTCAGATCCGACTTTTGTGGTCTCTATATACTAGTGTACACTGATTTGTTTTTATGGTGTTTTTACTGTCTTTAGACGGCATTATGACTTCCTTTAGTATGATTTTTATTCTATATGCCATCTTGAGCAATTTCCTTTTGATTGGAAAGATTACATATCAATGCTGCTGCTTAATAAAAAGAAGCTTCCC
Organism: Podarcis pityusensis; assembly: GCF_964106645.2. Taxonomy (NCBI): domain Eukaryota; kingdom Metazoa; phylum Chordata; class Lepidosauria; order Squamata; family Lacertidae; genus Podarcis; species Podarcis pityusensis. The sequence goes on along the minus strand of NC_138038.1, from coordinate 3,368,298 downwards.
TCCAGATAATGGTGGACTCATGTTTTGCTACTCCAGACGTGTTTTACGCTTTAAAACAAAAAAATCAAAGTGAATTGAATAGTGTGCAATAAACTAGTGAGCCACCCAGACATCTAAAAAAGAAACGGAAGAGAACAAAAATAAAATGTTCTTACAAAGTGTTTTGACCTTACAGAATTTAGTGGGACTTACTCTGAATTCTCATTCTTGTCCTTATTTATTAAATGTCTATACCACCAGGGCTTTTTTCAGCTGGAACTCACCAGAACTCACTTCAGGCACCTCTCAAGTGGGGGCCATTGCCATTCTAAGAGAACAAGGGAGTTCTCTTATGTTCTTGGTTTCTTCCCTGGGTGGGTCTTGCTGACTTCAACCTCCTGGCTCTTCAAGAGGCTGCTATTCTCCTGGTGAAGAGCTGGGGGGAGGATGTTAGTGTTCAGCTCCCAGCCAGCAATAGTCCTATCACTGCTACCAGCTTCCTCTCCATTATCACAAGCAAAGGCACTGAATGAGTGGCACTTTCAAAGGGAATTTTCTTAAAGGCTGGTTGGTTGGTTGGTATGTTACATGAAGGACAGCAAAGGCAAATGGGATAGTATATATTTTTACCACTTGCTCCTCATATTTCTCTCTTGTCTCCCAGTGTCATAGAAGTTATTAGTCCAAATCTCGTTATTAGGATTGTGGAGACGTCTGCATTCCCAAGGATTATCTACAGTCAAGTAGCTTTTAGGAAATGATGGTGTAAGAGTCCTTCCATTAACACTACTAATCCAATACAAGTGTTGGCAATGGATAATTCTGCATATTTAGATAATGAGACGCTCAACCTAATATGAAAGTTCAATATGTGACACTTATTTGTTTTTATATCTTCAGTTTAGAAATATATCTTTTCTAGCTAATTCTCCACTTCTCCCTCATTGTTAGCAAACAGATAGTCTTGCCTTGGCCTAATCACTAAATCAAATTATTCTCATAGCTACTCAGGCCTTTCATGATGACATAATAAAGCAATGAGTTTTGATGGAGAGTCCCTGAGTGAATTAGTTCTTGAAGGTACATTTCCTTCTCCCTTGCTAGTGGTGTCCATAAAAAGGATTCCGTTGCTTATTTTAGTTTATCAGAATAGATTTTAACAAGGGCTGCTGAAAAACACACACCCTCAGATGCTATGATGCTATATAAAAAAACTAACTGCCACATGCTATATAAATGAAATGTTTATATGGATGGAACAAGACATACATTGCTTCCACTACTAACAGCAACTTGTGTTATTCCACCTTTTATCTCCATAATATTTCAAAGTAAGTATGTGCCATACAATCCCAGGTCTTTAGAACACAGATACAAAACCTTAATACAGTGGTACCTTGGGTTAAGTACTTAATTCATTCTGGAGGTCCGTTCTTAACCTGAAACTGTTCTTATCCTGAAGCACCACTTTAGCTAACGGGGCTTCCCGCTGCCGCTGTCGTGTGATTTCTGTTCTCATCCTGAAGCAAAGTTCTTAACCCGAGGTACTATTTCTGGGTTAGCGGAGTCTGTAATCTGAAGCGTATGTAACCTGAAGCGTATGTAACCAGAGGTACCACTGTAAAATCATCACTGTTAATATTCTACTGAATCCCACCCACCAATTTCGGAGTATTTTCCACTCCCTCCGAAGGAGCCCAGTTATGTCACCCATTGCTTGCAGAGCCGGCAGCCCCTCACCCCCTTTCAAACACCCTCCCTTGTGGAGCATTCCCTCAGCCTCCTCTCCTTAGCAGTCCTCTGGGCAGCTGCCACCACCACCCCTGGTCTCTGAGCCCCATGCCAAAGAGAGGTGCTCCTTCATGCCGCCCAACAGGGGCTGGGAAGAGGATGCCCCCATTCATCTGGGGAACATGCAGCCAAGGCTGCTGCAACAAACATCCACACAAGCCTTGAGGAGGCAGAGATGTGAGCAGTGGCGTAGCGTGGGTTGTCAGCACCCGGGGCAAGGCAAGTAATTTGCGCCCCCTAACCCGTGGATTTGCGCCCCCTAACCCCCAGATGTTGCGCCCGGTGCGGCCGGCCCCCCCTGCACTCCCCACGCTACGCCACTGGATGTGAGAAGGTATCAGAGGAGGGAGGGAAGAAAAGAGGGTCAGAGACCAGTGTTGCCGCAGCACCCCTGGCCATCATTCAAGGCACACTGGTTGAAAACCACTGTGATGTTGTGTTGAAAAGTGGGCATTGTCTAATAAGGAGTAATAGTCTAATATGGAATAATTCTGCAGAGAAAAAAAGCAGAATTACATTTTCAACTTTGATAAATACAACTGCTGAAAATTAAGGTTACTATCAAATAAAGTTAAGAAATCAGGCTATGTTTCCCTTTTAGTTTTCCTCAAATCAATATTTTCTTTTAAAAGAAAGCACAATAATGTTCTGAAATAAAATATAGTTTCAAAATCTGTACCGATTGATCCCATGAAATCTGCAGTCTCAAGCAAATCCCACAACAGTTCTTCCATGGGAAGCTAAATATTTCAGTTTCAGGATTAAAATGCGTATGTGAAGCATCTGGGGCCTTGAATTCAAGTGAATGATAAATAAATTATTAAGGGAAAGTAGCACAACTTGTCAAAATGTGAACTGGCCAAGTAGATTTCTGCAGAAATCTGATATACTGAGTGAATCCCATTTGAAATGGAGTCCCCCTTCTGGGATTTCACACCTCTCTAGTGCTCTCCTGAAAAGCCCCCCCTGATTCTCCCAAGAGGTTTATACTTACATACATTTATGCAGACAGGCAAACTTTCTTTTTACTGAGCAGCTAAGCTCATTAGTGAGTTAAAATTATTTATTCAGAGCCATAAAATAAAAACTGTTTAGATTTAAAAAAAAACAGAAAGACCTGCCTCGCTATTTTGTCTAGCTCACAACATTCAAGTAGCATCCATTGTCACAATTTCCTATTTGTTCCGTCTCCCAAATTATGGTAACCATTCACCAAGCATATCAGTTCAACACTATAGTTATGCAAACAACACCACTAATTGCTTGGACATAGACATGCTGAAGCAATACAAAACTTTTCTAAAAAACTAAAAACAAAACAAAACCAAAAAAAAAACCAACCAGAGAGAGTATTTCTTATTGATTGATTTCTAAATATGAGGAGCAACTCATAGAACACGGTGTGGTAGCCTTTTTTGAGGTTTTTAAAGACTTTGGTGATTTTTGAAGCTTTTCCAAAACTTCTTTTAAACTTTTAAAACTTTTTTTGGGGTTTTTGGATTTTGGGTTGGCGTGTTTGGAATTCAAGGACTTGGTGTTGGGGAGGGGTTTGCAAGAATCTGGAAGCTTGTGTGTTTTTTTTCTGCATTTTTATGATTTTCTGTGACCATTGGGCCACTCTGTTGTTTTTTTAAAAAAATCTGGATTTGAATTTCTGTGTGGTGGGTGGCTGGGGGAACAGTTGAGGAGGGGGTTCTTCAGCAAGAAGCAAAGAGTGGAAGAGGAACCTTCTTCGAGTTGTCCCCCAGAGTCTTAGAAAATGTACTGTACACTTTCTTGATTTTTAAATGTTTTTCTGTCATGTTTAGAAACTTAATTTATTGTTCCTTCAGTTTTTGAAATGCTCTTTACAGTATGTGTGACTTTAAAGAGCACTTAATAAACTCTTGTTGTACCAAATTTGGCTTTGTTTGGACTTTTTTTGACCATAGGAACGCATTAATTGGATTTCAATGCATTCCTATGGGATTTCGTGCTTCGCAAGACGAAAAATTCGCAAGACGAAAAAACTCGGGGAACGAATTAATTTCGTCTTGCGAGGCACCACTGTAACAAAATTCTTTTTGTTCTTCAATTGCACGCCTGGTAGTGTAGAAAGATTTTCAGCAACTCTTAAGGATTACTACTGAAGATGCCTTACCAACCAAAGGCATGCCTATACACAGGCGCCAAGTTCCGCGCAATAAGGCACCTCCACCTCACTTTAAGCCCACACATATTTTTGGTGGGATATCTCTCTTCATATAACCAACATGTTTAACTCTAATTAATGCATGAATGGGTTAAGACCACAGAGTAAGTATTTTTCCGGGTTTCGCTGTACGCGCATTTCTCTAGTTGCGGAAACCTCGGGATCCGACCGGAGCTCCGGAACGGATCCCACCCGCAACTGGAGGTACCACTGTACATAACCCCCAGAATATTGCATTCTAGAAGTGGATAAATAGCTTCTGCAAAATGTCAAAAGTTTATTATTATTCTTCATCATCTTTATGGAGTTTTTTAACTTCACCAGATATGAATTTGGAAGATGATTCTTGATTTTATTAAAACTGGGAATGGGGACATTTGGGAAGATGACATCATGTTACCAATTCTTGAGAAGGCAATTAACTTAAGTGAATATACACCTATGAGGAGACACTGCATTTCTCCCCAATCTGAGGTAACTTCCACAAATATGGGGAAATTAATTATAACAGATTTAAAAACCACAGCTGGCACAAGAAGGGATGTTGATACAAATCTAAGGTGATCTGCAACATACATATGTTTGTGAGAGAGATTTTTTATATTTAACTATCACGATTAATTCATAGGAAATAAAACATACAGAGCAATAAGAAGGGAAGGGACATTATGATAAGTTCTTTAAGGTTAACAATGCAGAAGAAAGGAGGAAAAATATTTGCAGTCTCTGAAGAGGACAGGAGATGAATCATTTGCCTGAAGCCAAAGGATGACAAGGAATAAAAAGATTAGGCATAAAAAGGTTGAAAGCAGCTTTCAGGCAGCTAAGTCATGTGGGCGCCTGCAAGAGCAGTTTGTATTCAAAAGCAAGAAGTCAAGGCCCCATGCACCGCTCAGACTTCACCATAGTCTTCAGTGCCTTTCCAAACATGGATGCCGATTAATATGTGGATTGTGATTTCTGGGGATTTGCAGGGACTAGGCTCAGAGGGATCTCCTCCTATGTTTGGCCTATGGCAGGCCTGCACAACTTGTTGTCCACCCAGCCAAATGTGGCCTAGAACCCAACAGGGCTCCACAAAGAGAGCAGCTGCTTTTGGCTCTCCCTCAATTGCAGCATCTCATCAAGCAACTGAGCTGCTTCCATCCCAACTGGCCATCAGGAGAACTTTGGAACTTTAAGAAATGACGCCTGAATTGCTTTTCTCCTCCTCTCTCCCCATCCTTTTTTTTCTTTTGTGTCATGTCTTTTAGGCTATAAGCATGGACTCTGGAAGCCTTTTCAGGTGAGGACTGGGGCAAAATGCTTCTTCAAAGCAATTCCTTTTGCTTTCTGCTCAGGGTTGCAGACAGAAGGATTGTTGAGCACTTGGCAGGCAGACTGTGTTCAGCTTGGTGCATCATAAATTGTGTGTGCCTCTTCTATGGGAAAGCAGGCTCAAGTATCTTCCTGAAACTGAGCTCCTCCTGTTAGCAGCAGAGTACACTTCGGTACCTTATTCTGTACAGTGGTACCTTGGTTTACTAACTTAATCCGTTCCGGAAGTCCGTTCTTAAACCAAAGCATTCTTAAACCAAGGCGTGCTTTCCCAGAAAGTATTGGAAAACGGTTCTGGCAACCAGGACGATCCTGAGAAAGCAGTAGGCGAAGCGTGGGGCTTGTGGCGCGCTGCTCTGGGCTGGAGGTGGCTTCCTCATTTGCTGCCACCGGGCTGAGCTCCACGCTCCCTCTTGAGCTGGTGCTTTGCGCCAGGCAGAAGGCGCACCTCTCGAGGCAGGGAGAGCGGAGTGCGCTGAGGGAGCGGGGCGAGGGAGCGCGGGCTGCATGCGTTGTGGGGGGGGAAGCGCTGGGTCCCTCTACCACCACTGCCACACTGAGCAAGGGAAGGCTGTGCCAACAAAGTGGAAGTGCACCCCCCAACCCAGTATGTCCACAACCCCCCCAAAAAATACGCAAACTGGAACACTCATTTCTGATTTTGAAGTGTTTGTAATCCAAAAAGTTTGTTCGTAACCCGAGGCACCACTGTATTGAAAGGCAGGATGGGGCTCAGGCAAAAAGAGTTCCTTCAATCTTTCCTTATAGGACTTCTTCCACACCACTGACCATCTTCATTGTCCTGTTCTGTACCCACTTCAACATCGTTCGCACAGTGTGGTGCCCAGGACTTCAGGATGAAGTCTACCTAATGCAAAACTAAAGTGGAATTACTGCTTACTATGGCTTGGAAACTCTGGTTCTATTATAATGCACCCTAAAATTGCACAAACCCTTTTTCGCAGCTGCACCACACTGTGACTTGCAGTGAATGAATGCATAAGTTTTTATTTGTCTCTGGTTCAGGAGTGGCTGGTGGGAAGGGCCAGCAGTGTGCACCTGTGAGGTGGTGGGGAGGTGAGCACAGTGCAGACACTGGTGCTGGGAGACCAGATGGGTGCTTCTGCCACTCACTGTAGCTGCTTCTGCCTCTGTCGAATTGCATGTTGTTAGTTTTGTCCCAGTCTTCCATCCTGTCAAGGTCATTTTGAATTTTAGTCCTGTCTTTTGAGGTTTTTCTCTCCCAGTTTTGTGTCACTTACGCATCTGATAAGGATTTCCTCTGATCCTGCATCTACATAATTGATAAAAATGCTGAAGAATATTGAGGGCACCCCATTCAACATGTCTGTCTGTTTTGATGAGGATCCACTGATTGCCACTCTTTGGCCTTGTTTGCCAGCTGGTTGTGACCTCACCTGATGCCAGTACTACCATCCAGCCTGCATGTAACTGGCTTGCCAACCAAAATAACATGGAGGCCTCTGTCAAATGTTTTGCTAAAATCAATATAAATTACGTTACAGTGTTGCCAAAATTCGCTAACCTTGTAACACATTCATTGAAAAAAGAAAAAAGATTCATATGACAGGATTTATTTTTGACACGTCTATTTTAACTCCTAATCACCGCATTGCTACAAAACTCCCGACAAATAGACTCTTACAATCTGTTCTGGAATCAAAGTCAGTTTGCAGTTTCCTTCCCCTCCCCCTTTTGAAGACTGGGACAACATCTGCCTGTCCCCAGTCTTATGGACCTGTATCCTTGGGTACCAAAGGAGCTTGCTGATGTGCTCTCAGAACCTCTGTCTATCATCACTGAGAAATCCTGCCAATTCATCAAATTTGCCAGAATTAAGCTATGCCAAATCTATTACTCGATAGCTAATTAGGCCTTTCACATACATAAATAATAAAAACAACAATATAGTTGCATGGTTTGCAATTTTAAAATAATGATGTACAACCTAATATACCTTGTAGAAAGAAGAGGATAGAGAAGAAAAATGAAAGTAAGCAAGTTCAGATGCCAGTTCTTACAATATCTATAATAGCTAGGTGGGATTATCATCAAGGGAGACAGTTGGAGGAGGGGGAACCAGTGGAGTGGACCTTCCTCCTGTCGTCTTCTCTCTGTCACTGTCAGGGACTGGGCAGAGGAGGAGTGGTGGAGACGCCTCCCCATCCTGACCCTTCCAGGGAGAAGGAAGAGGAAGACAGTATAGATCTACAGCAGGGGTTTGAGGGAGGTCGCAGCTCAGAGGCAGATGAGGGGGAAAGTTGGGAAATCATGGGAAAGGCAGAGCAACACCTGGCTGACACTTTATCATCGGAAAGCATTCCAGACCCTCCATCTCCCAGAACCCAGCGAGCCTTGAAAGTAGGAGAACAAAGAGCTCAAAGACAGAGGGCACTTAGCAGCACCCTTAGAGGAGATGAAGATGACGAATGAGGAAGTAGGAGAGAAGCGGGTGGAGATTCACTTGGGACAACGCCACTGTCCAAGAGGCTGGGTTCTTTGTAAGATGGAAATTAAAAAGCACTTTTTCCTTGTCTTTATACTTTCCTGGGCAACCAGCCAGGAGCCGCTGACAGCACCCTGACAGTCACATGGAATGGCAGCTAAGTGGTTCTTAGTCCACCATTCTGGGTTGTTGCCTGTGTAGATGCGATTTTAAAGCTTCACTGTGAAACTGTGTATAGTGGAGCTGTGCATGAACATGCTCACAATTTGGAGACTGTTAACAACCGCATGTGTATATTGATAATCCCAGACAATTTTTTTTAAATGTCTTTAATGTTTTTTTAATGTCTCAAAGCTCTGAGAAACTCTGGCAAATGTGGTCTTCTAAATATGTGTCAGGAATCACTGATACCTGAGACATGCAAAGATGCCTATTTTCAGGCACCCATGTAATTAATTTCAAATAGTCAGTGTTTGCCAAATTTTGGACATCCATTGTAACATGAATACAAAGTCCTGGTCAGGATATTTTACATCACACGCCCCTGTTTTTACTGAGAGACTGAGTAATTAATAAAAGGCAGGCTTGTCTCCATAACGAAAAAGAGCAGACTGCCACAGACTACTGTGAATCTACTCAAGCACAGTGACATGAAAGCTGTCCTTTCAACATGATCTATAATGACACTTTTCTTTATTGCTCCAGCTTGAATGCTCATACCAAAGAGAATTATCAAAGAAAAGCCCGTATCGTCATACAATTTACTGTTGCAGTAGTCATTTGCATTAGTTGCCCTAAAAATGGTCAAAGACAGACTTAGCCCGGCTTCCTTTGGCAAAGCATTTTTAGACATATTCTTCATGTATCTGTTCAGACATTTTAGCAGTTAAATACAAATACATATGAAGCAAACATGCCACCAAACTGCTGCTAACTTTCGTTGCAAGGCATGAACAGGATGCAACAATCCCTGACTTACCTACACATCTTTTATATTTTAAACTTTGATAATGTATAAAAACATATGTTTATTCAAGTGACAGGAGATATTTGCCTGGAGAGGAGGTTCCAGTATTACAAGCAATAATGATCAGTAGTTCCACATGGCAACACAGGACACAGGAACTTCATTATTTTCTTCTTTGACTGCTTGTTCCTTGGGAAAAGAGAAATAGTGGCTCCAAGTGATAAAAGTCATAAGGTCCTAAAGTTGCTGAAAGCTTATGCAAATGTAAGCAATTGTGCAATGACATTAGACGATGGAAGTAACAGGAGATGAAAGGTAATTTTTAAGGGCCTTGAAAGAGCAGGAAATGGAGAATTCAAGACAGTTGTGATTTTATTTTTAATATTCAGAAAGCGCATACAAGGAATATTCATTGCTGGCATGCTTTGCAAGAATGTGAACAATTAGCCTGAAACTTGACAAAGAGCTTATTTCTGTCCTCAAATTTCTTTGCAGTCAGGATAGTATTAAGCTAGTAGCTCATTAAATTGCCAACATAAGGAACTATATTAAAACTGCATTTAAACCATGAATAGTTTCAGTGAGAATAGTTACTGTCCAAAATGAAAGTTCAATGTAGTTGAGCTTCAGAGAAGGACTATTACATGTGTGCTCAAACATGACTTTCTGCCAAATACCTGTAAATGGTGTGTGTCCAAGTGGAAAGAGGGCTGAGCCTTTTCAGAGCCTGCCACAACTTGACCAAGAGAAAAATGCCCAGCTGAGGGGAGCCATGGTAGCAAATACCTCCTATCCACCCCCCCCACCAAATTTGCAATTAACTCTCCTTCTTTCAATTGGTGTTTGGTGGCAACCCAGTTTTGAAGACGTGGGTCTGCTTCTGTCACGTTTAGCTTCACCTTTGGATCAGGACTGAAATCTGTGCAATCAATTCAGGCAAAAGAGGATTAGGGGATGGTCTAGTTTTTATGCAAAGCAATCTAAACGTACTATTATTTAGAAAGCTGTATAATTGGAATCATGCTAGCAAAAGTAGGAAATGCATTTCATTTGGCATCAAATTATCATGTCTAATTTCATCAAAAGGTATGATTGGCTAGTACCTCCTGATTCTCATAGGGAGAATCATATTTAAATGCATTTTTGATGATGCTCTCAGTTACATATATACAGCCAGGATACAGGGGCATTTTATTAGTAACCAAAGGAAATTCTATTCTGGCTACTTTATTATTTATCTCCCCTCTCCGTGTATGGTTAGGGGCTTTTAGCTGTATTGACTTTTAGTATCCATTGGAGACAGAATATTTGCAGCCCGTTCTCTGCTGGCGGAGGGAAGAGACAGAAGGCCATAAGTTAAATCAAAATTCCATTTTCATAATGGTTTCATTGCGTGGCTCCTGAGGGAATTCTGATTGCATTAGGAAAGTCTCCTATATATGGGTGGATTGTCATTGCCCCCGAACTCACTAAAAGCCCATCCATCTGTGAATGTAATAAAGGGCAACAAAATGAAGAACCTGCACATGCCACTCTGTGTAAAAGCAGTCCAGTCCCCAACCACTTCGAAAATTATTTTGATGATCAGGTATTTCCAAGGTATCTCTCCCATTTCAAAAAAGTTGTTGCCTATTGACTTTGACACAGACAGCCTCAAGAATCTAAGTAAAAACTATTTCAGACTGGAATTTAATTTCCACGGTGATGTTTTAAGTTGATGAATTCAGTCGATATAGCTGAATTTTATGGTGTGTGTGTGTGTGTGTGTGTGTGTGTATGTATGTATATGTATGCATGTTTCAGTTTTCAGGGGGGTTGTATTAAATTTATATTTCTGAAATTTATCTTGAATTATTGTATCACCACTGGCTGAAAGCAATAAAAGATTACTGAAATGTATTTGTATAAGGATGAACATACAACCCAGGATAGGTTAGGAGATGCTTGGAGCACTTAGGTGCTCTAGATGAGTTCAAGTCTTGAGGCCAGGGCCAGATGAATTACACCCCAGTGTGCTGATGCCTGTAATCTCGGAGACTTCTTGGAAAATGGGTGAGGTGTCAGAAGACTGGCGACAGGCAAATGTTATTTCTATCTTTAAGGGGGGGGGGCAGGCAGACATAGGAAACTATAGACTGGTTGGCTTGATGCTGATACCAGGCAAATTTCTAGAATAGAATGAGGAGCAATATTTTTAGAATATAATGTATTGTTTAGTAGGAGCCTGCATGGCTTTATGAAGCATAAATCGTGCCAAGCGAACCTTAATTCGTTTTCTTTCTTTCTTTTTGCAATTTGTTATCATTTTCTTTACTAAACTGTATTGAAAATACAAATTAAATATAAATCAAACAATGGGTAAATTATTAACATAACCGGCTTAAGGCAGCTCAACAACTATACAAGCTGATAGACTCAATACTTTCTTTCTCCATTACATTTTCTTTACAGGGTTTTCTTTGCAAGATTTTTCGTTACAAGGTTTTGAGATGAAGAGATAACTCAAAAGGTCCATAGTCTAGAATAAATAGGAAGCAGGGGGCAGACATTATCCTCTACACTTGTACAGTCCATAAATGCTTCCCATATTTTCTCAAATGGGTCTTTTACCTTTTGTCCCCTGGTTGCCCTTAGTTATTGTGTTAATTGCGCTGAAAGAGCGCATTGCCATTTTTTTTAATACCACTGGTCAATATTTGTTTTGCAGTGTCTTTAATTCTGAGCTACCACTGCATGTGCAGCTGAGAGTAAGAGCTAACCCACACTTCCACTTGTCCTGTGCCTAGGAGGCAGGGGTCTGAGCAGTCCTGTCTAGGCACGGGTCCAAGAGGTTTGGCCTTTACGCTGCCACTCCCCCCCCAAAAAAAACTCACTCTTTAGCACTAAATTGAAATAAACGGCAATCTGTTTGTTCTGATTCAGCACTAAACCTCTGGTTTTCCCAGGGGAAAGTGGCAGCAGGGGTGTAGGACGAGGGGCGGGGCGATCCACCCATGGGGGGGGCGCGATCTGCCCACGGAGTCCGCATGGAGGACACAAGCTCCACGCTGCTGTTTTGGACAGTGTGGGGCCCCGAGCCACCCCATCAGTCCCAGGAGGGACATGTGGCTCGGGTGCGCTGCAGGCCAGGCCCCGCTGTAAGTGCCCCCCCCCACAGCATGCCATTTTGTCACCCCCCTCAGGGATGACACCCGGGGCAAACCTCACCCCCCCCGCACCCCCTTCCTATGCCCCTGAGTGGCAGGGCAAATGGAGGTGTGGATGAACCCCAAATCACTCAGCCACTCTTTATTATTAAGATTTAGATTCCTAACCAAGAACATATTTAGCAAAACCAAAGTTGAAGATAGATCTTAATTCCCTTTTTTACACAGTTGTTAGTTTTGCAAATCATGGGAATGCTGTAGACGTGTGTCTTTTGATTTCAGCAAAGGTTTTGAGATGAAACAAAAGTTCCCATGATTTCCTTGTTGGCAAGATGTTAAAACGTGGGCTGAATGATGCTACTGTTTGGTGGAGCTGCAGCTAGTCTAGCAGTCATACTCAAGCGCTCATGAATGGCTCTGAATCAACTTGAAGGGAGGTGCCTACTAACATCCCAGGCACTGTACCGTTAATCATTTCCATAAATGACTTGGATCAAGGAGCAAAGGGGATGCTTATCAAACTTGCAGATGGCACAATGATGGGAAGTGTAGCTAATGCCATAGAAGACAAAATCAAGATTCAAGTGATTTTGTTGGGCGGGAGTGCTGGGCTGAAACCAACAAGGTAAAATTCAACAAAGATAACTGTAAAGTTAGGTACAAAGAATCAAAGGCACAAGTATAGGATGGAGGTGACTTAGCTTGGCAGCAGGACATGTGAAAAGCATCTAGAATGTTTTGGGTGATCACAAGCTAAGCATGAGTCAGCAGTGTGATGCTGCTGCTGAAAAAGCAAGTGCAGTCTTATTTCTTTAATTCTTTAATTATTAAAAAACCCTCCCAAGGCAGATGCCATCATCTAAGTTTGTAATATAAAATCAAAACAAGTTTAAAATAATAAAAAGTGTATTTTAATAAAAAATACAAATATAATAAAAATATTGATACCCTCCAAAAAACTAACAACGATATTCACAAGCTCAGTAATAATACTAAAATCAAATACATAATGATAAGCTACAGTAGCACCAAATATACAGCAACCCAAGAAGAATCTCATTCAAGAGACAACAGAGGCCACATGAACATCTGCAGTGATGGCTTTATAAAGAGAAGAATGCATAAAAAGGAATCATTCCACTCTATTCTGTCCAGTACTGGGCAGTGCATTTTAAGTGGGCCAATGTCAAATCTCACAAAGAAGGGTTGAAAGAGTTCACAGAATTGTAGGGGAAGGGACCCTGCGGGTCATCTAGTCCAACTTCAATGCAGGAATCTCAACTAAAGCACCCATGACAGACCATCCAACCTCTGCTTATAAACCTCCAGAGAAGGCAAGTCCACCACCTTCTGAGGGAGTCTGAAGGTATAGCCAAGAGAAGATGAAAATAAGGCCTTCAAATATCTGAAGGGCTCTAATGCAGAAGGTAGAGCAGATGGAGAATTCCTAATGCTAAGAGTTATTCCACAGTGGTGTCTTTGCATCCTGGACTGCAAATTCATCCTGCACTTAGTGGGAGGTAGACTTGATGACCAAGGTCCCTTCCAACTTTGTGATTCTATTATTCATTGTCATGAAACAAACTAAGGCTTAAAACTTTAATTACTATAAATGCAAGAAAGTTAGACCTTCCAAAAAAAGATGCATTTAGGAGACACCCATCAGGACAGTTTAAAGAAAAAGCCAAAAGTGCCCTTTGAGGGAGTGGGACCAAAAGCAAGATTAAATTGCCTGCATGGGAAATAATCACATGTGGTTTAAAACACAGTAGTGAGAATTGCTCCACCACAGAGGCCCCATGAATCCATACTTCCTAGTGGCAGCCTGGAGTTGCTTCAAGTTGTTACTTAACATCAGCTGACAGGCACATCCAGGATTTTTAAAACTGAACTCCTCCATCACACCCAATGTGAATTCCTTTTGTGTCATGGAAACAACTGAACAACACAAGCAGGACACTATACCTGTATGATACATGCGTTTGCCATATTCACACTTTACATCCTTAGGTGTATACGGTACTGTACAAAGAAGGATACAGATTTTCACATAAGAAAAAACATATGCAAATGTTATGCCACATTTTGCAGATTGGTCAGAAGGTTTACTCAACATACAAAGTACTGGACCCAGAAAATCGTGTCCATAAAAAAAATGAGATGTGGCTGAGTGTCCTGATTGTCCTGAATCTTCCAATATTCAGGTTCACTGGAATGATCTAAGTTCTAGCATTTCTCTACACAATCCACCAAACAACTATATGAACTCCGGGCCTTCTGGTACCAAATGTAAGTGGGATATGGCGGAGTATTATGCCCTTTTGAGGCAAGGCAACCAGAACTGTACCCCGTATTCCAAGTGTGGTCCCAACCATAAAGGTATTATGCTATTGGCAGTTTTAACTTCTATCCCTAAGATGTGATTCATCTTTTTCACAGGTGTAACAGGTGTCACCATGGCCTTATCTGGATACCAGCACTGAGGAAAACCTCAGTGATTCTTAACCGCTACACAGAGGCCTATGAACCAGAGATTTGTGCATTCTGGGATATCATCCATCTTAGAATAATAGAACTGTAGGGTTGGAAGGGACCACAATGATCATCTAGTCCAACCCCACTGCAATGCAGAAAACTTTTGCCCAATGTGGAGCTTGAACAAATCATAATCAAACCAATCATTTGATGTCCTGATTTGTTAACTGGATAGTTAGAATAAAACACAGTTCCCTGAGTTTGTGCATAATGCAGAAATGCAGTTTAGTCAGAAGTGGATGTAGATGCTTTCGCACTTCCCTTCCAATGTATGAAAGAGGGAAGAAGAAGTGTGTGAGTAGAAGGGACTGTTTGTCTATGATCATCTAATTGTGTGCCAAGGCCTAGTAACCCAGTCACTCCCTATGTAGTGAATAACCAGACAAGGCAGCAGCATATAGATTTTGGGTTTGAATAGGCTACAACTTTACTGGTTACAGATGTGAAAGTTTGGCGTAGGGATAGGTGAAGCCCTTTATTTAACCCCAGCCCATCTGCTGGGAGTGAATCTAAGGGTAAACCACATCCTGAGTGTCGGGATTGTTATAATGGGGGGAGCAATGACCTACATCAAATAGGGGTATCCCTGAGGGGTCCCTGTTGGATGAGTGCTATGGCCCAAGCGCCCACCTGTGTGTTGGACAGAAGCAATTCCTCACAGATCCCTTTAATGGGCTACTCTTAACCCAGGAGGGGCAGGCAGAGGCTACATCCTCCGCTCCAGACAAAACTAAGGCTTACCCAATGCCTAACCTCACAAAGTTGTGTTGACTGCTATAAGGTAGGTGAAAACCAAGTGGCTGGTGCCAATTTATCAAGTGGAAAAATTCCTGTCCAGCCCCAAATAGGGCAGCTGACAATGTCCATAGCAAGGTATTAGCATGAAGGAAGAAGCATATGAAAAAAAGAGTGGGAGATCTGATTATAGACGAAAGAGGAGTGCTGAGCCAGCCTCAATGTATTCCCCTGGGGGTGGACACAAGTGACACCCACTGGCTGGTTGGGTTCGCCCCCTGGACCCAAGCCTGCTTGCCACTGGGCAATCCGTGGGCAGGCCTCCACTCCTCCCCAGCCAGCCACTGGACCGCCAATGTGGGATGTGGCCAAGCCGCAATGCTGCCTGACCATTAAAAGTAAGTGGACTTGTGGTTTAGAGCAGGGGTAGGCAACCTAAGACCCGTGGGCTGGCTGTGGCTCAATCACCTTCTTAATCCAGTCCACAGACGGTTCAGGAATCAGTGTGTTTTTACATGAGTAGAACGTGTCCTTTTATTTAAAATGCAGCTTTGGGTTATTTGTGGGGCAAAGGAATGCGTTCATTTTTCCCCTCTTCAGAATATAGTCCAGCCCACCACATGGTCTGAGGGACGGTGGACCAGCCCACGGCTGAAAAAGGTTGCTGACCCCTGGTCTAGATCCTCCAGCACATGCACCAAATCAAAGTCAGTAGGGGTCATAACTCTGGCTATGAGGTCATTTCCTCCAAATCATCCCCACCTGCTCCACACCTGATGTCATCTATGATGTACTGGGTAAGGGGCAGGTAACCAGGTGGTTGCAAGGAAACAATGTGAAGCTTAAAATGAGCTTGCCAATGTTCCTCTGCAAGTGTGGCTTGCTAGAACTGGCTGCCCTAAGGAGTTTCCCCAAGGGGGCACATAGTCAGTGCTGATTCAGGCTGAAAGAAAGCCTCTTTGAAGCTACACAGTTCCATAGTGAAGCTACACAGTTCCATAATGTAGAGCTTTTCAAACTTTTCATGTTGGTGACACACTTTTTAGACATGCATCAATTCACAACTCAGTAATTCAGTTTTACTAGCAAACCAGAGGTTAAACTAACCCCTTTCCAGCCCTGGGAGGAGCGCAAGGAGCGTTGCATGACACACCTACACACTGCAGCCGACACACTAACATGTCATGACACACAGTTCGGAAAGCTCTGGTATAATGCCTGTACGTATGCCCCACCCACCCATCCAAATGGCCTACAGGTCAGAATCTGGCTCACCAGCTGGGAAAAGTTCCCCATCACTGAACAGCCAGGCGCTTGCTGATATGCTCAAATGGACAGATCACAGAGCTCCCTAGAAACATTGATCACCAGAGAACTGTGGGATAACCAGCCTCATAGAACCAACATGCTTAAGTCTAAATAACACATGAAGGGCCTAATACCACAGAGTAAGTAAGCCGTCCTGCCAGGCTTAGCAACATCCACTTCCCCACACTAGGAAATCAGGCCTATTGTTCTTCCACAGCCTACCTGAGAAGCTCAGTGTTTAAAGAGGTTTGAGCTGGTTGCTCCGGTTCTGCACGGCTCTCACAAGCCTCTTTTCAGTTCCTAAACCAATAATTTAGGAATTTTCACCACTTTGTAACTAAGCCAAGTTTTACTGCCTGTGCAATTTTTTCTGAAGACTGTCTGGAAAAGCAGATGAAACTGACCACTGGAGAGTTTGTAAGTAAACTATGTCTAACTTACCAAATGTGTGGTCTTTCCCTGTGTTAAGGGAGGAGGAAAACTTGGGAACTCACTTTAAAGGGCACATCTTAAGGATCTCCTTTTCCACATATTTTGCTGCATGTTTTGTTACTTTAAATCTCTGCTGGGGTCCTCTCACCAAAGAGTACCTGCCACCAATTTCGATCTTGGCATCCAGAAATTATCCCCTTGTTGGTGCAAAAGAAAAATAATATATATAAAATTTGCCTTTTGCACCAACAAGAACTACCGTATTTTTCGCACCATAGGGCGCATCGGACCATAGGGCGCACCCAGTTTTTTGGGGGGGAAATAAAGGAAAAAAATTATTTCCCCCCCCCAGGCGCGGGGCTGGGGCGGGGGAAGCTCGAGCTTCCCCCGACCCCAGCCCCCAAACAGGCAGCTCTCTGCAAGCCGCGGGACCGCTCCCGCTGCTTGCGGAGAGGTGCGCGAAGCCTGGGCGTGCTGCTCTCAGCGCGCGCAGGCTTCGGCATGCTGGCAGCTCTCCGCAAGCAGCGGGACCGCTCCCGCTGCTTGCGGAGAGGTGCGCGAAGCCTGGGCGCACTGCTCTCAGCGCGCGCAGGCTTCGGCATGCTGGCAGCTCTCCGCAAGCAGCGGGACCGCTCCCGCTGCTTGCGGAGAGGTGCGCGAAGCCTGGGCGCGCTGCTCTCAGCGCGCGCAGGCTTCGGCATGCTGGCAGCTCTCCGCAAGCAGCGGGACCGCTCCCGCTGCTTGCGGAGAGGTGTGCGAAGCCTGGAGAGCGTGAGGGGTCGGTGCGCACCGACCCCTCTCGCTCTCCAGGCTTCAGCGAAAGCCTGCATTCACACCATAGGACGCACACACATTTCCCCTTCATTTTTGGAGGGGAAAAAGTGCGTCCTATGGTGCGAAAAATACGGTAACTGGGATCATGATGTGAGCAGAGATGTGTAGCTGAAACCACTGTAGCTGAATCTGAAACAATTTGAGGTAGCATCGGCTGTCAATACAGACTGCTCTCCAAAAATAGAGTAACAGTGGAATAGTAACATATTTGCCTGAGGATGTTTTTCACAGGAATTGCATTCTGCTGTCTGTTTATTTGCTTTTCTATTATCTTTAGCAACATAAAAACATGTTTTTAAAAAGCCTTCAGTGTTAAACCCCCCCCCCTAATACTCTGTACTTCTACCTGGATATTTGCTAGACAGTGATACAAAACTTCTGTTGTGTACGTGTGCTGGCATCTTTTACAAAATGAAGTCGCCTTTGTTCAGCTTTTTAAAAATATCCAGCCTTACATAGTATGTATCAATCAGGAATAATTACAGCAGGACGGGCCATTCCATCCTTCCCCAGCCCTGCTGCACATGCTTTTAAAAAATACAGGCACAGAACTTCATTAACTAAATGCACTGAATAAACCTTAACATCTCAGCTAAATCTTATCTGCTCTGGATTTGCTGCTTAGCAGTAAAACCCAAGTGACCCATTTTCCCATCGCCTGTTGATTTTATTAATTGATGGCAAACCAGGCAGATTTCCCTTCTCTAAGTTCCTTTTAAAATATTTAGGAAACATCCTTCATTATTGTCATCTTGCTACTGCTCGTCATTGTTCCTTAGCATCTCGCTTATATGTTGATTCTTTTTTCCCTCTGCTTCAACTAAATTAAAATGTGCTTTTGCCTAAGAAAGCTCAGTTGCAAAATAACTTATTAAACAGTAGATATCTTGACATTTACAATGTTATTGAATGTTTTAATCTGTTTTTTGAATGTTTTAAATTATAGTTGTTCGTTTTAATTTTATCATTTTATTTTTCTGTAAACCGCTTTGAGGGGTTTTTTAAACAATCAAATGGTGTATAAATTCTATGAAATAAAATAAAGGCACTGTGGTTTGTGTGCATCAGGGCTCTTTAGCTATGTGCCATGATTAACTTTCCAACTTTTGAAATTTCTTGGCACACGTATTTGTTAAAATTACCACCAGCCTTTTTTTTTGTAAAGAAAACCAAATGTAGTAGTGAAATGCTGGCTTTTAAAAAAAAAAAATTAAAAGCATCCATAGTGGAAGTTACAATGAACACAATTTCTGTCTTATATTACTTTGCCAGAGATAGCAGGGATCTTGAGAAGCCCCCACATTCTTGCAACGGTTTCAGTGCACCAGTTTTGTACGGCTCTTCCCACCTTTTCAACTGATAAAGACTCCTTTGTTAGCAAGCATCCTGTTGCGCTCTTTTGCATTCTGGTGCATTGGCTGACACCACACACACGGACGCACGCACACACACACCACTATCCAAAAAAGCTCCTTTTCCACCTGCAAAGCACTCTTAACCGCAGAACTAAGCCGCAATGTATCTCCAGCTATCATCATACCTCCATAATACAGACCCCACTTTTCTTCCACAAACCTTCAGTAACAAACCAGCTGAAAACCTATTCAACTTCACTGCAGCTGACTATTACTTTGAGGATCTCAGAAAGATTGAAGCTTTCTATAAGCTCCTTCTGCTATTCTTCTAGCTTAGGAAGCGATTTCTCTGTACCTTCGGCATGCTCCAGACCTCTGAAATCCTGTTGTCATGCACTTTTTGAAGTTGTCAACCCCAGTGTAGTGTATGATACTGCTAATTAGCTTTTACGGGAGATAACAACTCAATTTAATATCCAAGCAAGACTTAATGGTATGATAGCATACCGTTCATCATAAGGAATTTTGACTCATTAAAAAAACCAAAACTGCAGCAGCTAAGTATAAAGCAAAGCTAAATCTATGGGCCGGAACCTGAAGTAAATATCACAGCTAAACTTATATATATATACATATAGTGATCAGATGCTAACAAAAGGAAGGGGGATTATTAGACTGATGGTATAAAAATGGTTGCTAAAAGTGGCATTCACATAATAAGATGGTACGTACCAAGGACACTACTGAGTTTTGTTATTTAAATATTTGACACAGTGGGATGGGGATGTTGTTTCACTAAAAGCCGAAACATGCATTCTGTTGCTTTATTACTGCTATGTTAGAACACGTAGAGCTAAAGACAAATACCAATGCATTTCTGGAAGAATTGTCAGTATAATGAAAATAGTTCACACTCCTCCAACTAATCCTCCTCAAACCCCACAATGTATAAATCCATACTAAATGATATTTTTGATAATGTTTTCGTAATGATATGAGGAAAATGTGTCCTGTCTTTCTGGTACAATTCACCTGCTATGACTGCTTTAAAACCCTTTCACAAGCCTGTAGTTTGACTCATATTTGCTCATATTTAGGCCCCCTTCTAATTTTGACCGATTTCCTGAACTGTTTTTAAATCAAGGCGATATAAGTCATCAAAAAGGAGAGTTCCTTTTCTTTACTGTGGTTTATGTATAAAATTATAGCTATTCTGCCCTGATCATCATTAGGCAGAAAATCAAGTATTTTAAATAATATTTACAACATTATGAGGATGAAACAAACAGAGTAAAAACAAAAATCAGAAGTTAATTATAAATTGTTTTTTTAAGACATATTTATACTGATCCTGTTAATATTAGATACACAAATAAAGCTACATTGTTTCATTTTAAAAAGCCCAAAGTAAATGAATGCTAATAATATAAAATAGTAAAACAAAATCTGTCTGTACATATTATGGCAATTTAAATTATGTTAGTTTAATATTTGCATTTTGTACAACAACAAAAAACCCACAAAAACAGTGGTGCTTCTTTAGTATTTGCATTGGCTCCTGACAACAAATTCTGATAGACCAGAAGGTTGTTTATTTTTAAACAACTCATAAAAAGACAAAGAAAAAGAGACATTAAGATTATGCCCATTTACCTTCAGAAAGTAAAACTACATGGGCTTGTGGCTTTTTGCATGTCAGCTTTAAGTGCTGATTCTAATGCTATCATATAGTACATGCAAAATTATTTGCATCCACAATTCCATGTTAGGTTACACAAAGCTTTCTTTCTTTTCTGAATTTCTGTTAAATTTCCAACTGCCTATTAAAGGAAAAAAGGAATTCTAAATAATATGACAGCATTTTAAATCCTCAGATGAGAAATTCAAGCTCGGTTACTCACCTAAGTGAAGCCAACATATTTCAGATGACAACTCCTAATACATATTTTAACACAGCCCGCTTGTTCATAGGATAAGCCCCTTGTGCATAAAAACCAAATTACTCTTCAAGGAACTTGCTAGTTTTAAATCTTTTCAAGCTTTGCTCGCTGTGAGGCTGCTCAGCTGTCAGCAGTGCCAGTAAGCAAGCTGTACACATCGCTGATGAAATTCCTAATGGATGTGGGCAAACCAGCAAGCTGCATTTTAGAGACTTAATACTTAAAGGAAATGCATATTTTTAGCTCCAGTTTAAGTCTTGACAACACACTGAAGATTTTGCTGGTGCAGCCCTTGGTTTCTCTGAAGAGCTACATCAAACTGACCTGATGAGAGAGTCTTCGAGACTGTACCTCATATGAAATTCTCAGTCAGAGTTTGGGGACAATTTCTTTTCTTTTCTTTGGACTTGTAGCTGAGCGTAGACTCTGTCATTTCTCTTCCAAGAGTGGACAGATGGCCGGTTAGTCCTGAGCCTTGCTGGAATGAGGCAAAAGATTTGCATTCTCTCACCCTCACCCCCCCCCCCCCGGTTTAGCCCCCAAGCAGATAAGCCAGAGTCAGGCAGAGTCAGCGCACAGCCCTCCCCCCTCCACCAATCATTTCAATTAGTGCTAGATGAGAGGAGCTTCTGCTTAAAATCTGCTTAAAGAAGGGGGCCAGAGGGCAGGGCAATTGCCTTTGCTCTACAATGACAAGAAGCTGCTATAAATATTGCTAAACAAAAGCCCTTGTCAAGGGCCTGGAATGTGCCACATCCTAATGCAATAGAATTGCAAAAGCTCAACATGCACATGGGCTACAGAGGGATTAAAGGGGCGGGGCGGGGGGGGCGAGGTCTGAAAAGGAAAAGAGACTCTCCACAAGAGAAGCTGTCACCTTCCCGGAAGTATATCACTCTGGATTATTACACACTAATTAGGGTCCTTTTAAAAGGTTATTGTATTCTTGGCTAAATGAATACATCCCAGCCACTGATACACATAGGCTTAAGTTCACAGGCACACCTTCTCTCTGCTCATGGGCACTGAAGGACACCTGAAGCAACTGAGGCCTCTCAAGAGTCACTGTGAAAGCTGATCTGTTGTGTGCGCAAAATCTGAATGAGATTTTTGGGTGTTTTTAAAAATGTATATTTCATATATGTGGTTGTCCCTCTCATTCTCTCTCCCCAATCCCTTCTCAACAAACCCACATTTCCCACGAAGCCTGTGCTTAACCCCCAGTCTGCACTTCCAATCATAACAAAGCCCAAAGCAAGTGTAACAACATTTGTTCACATCCATCCCTAGTTAGTTAACCTTGTTGCTCCCAATTCCAGGAGTGGCATTTCACGTTTCGGTAGTGGGAGCAAGATTCCCAGCCAGGTGTAAATGCTCACTCTGTGATATATTAAAGACACACCTGTGTTTTTACAGCTGAATTTCAAAAGTCTTGTTTTCCTTATTATTATTATTATTATTATTATTATTATTATTAATAGTAATTTCATCACACAGGACATACATCAAGCACACCTTTGGAATAGCTCTAAAGTGTGCAGGCTGTTTATAACAATAGTCTACCAGTATTCTCTTCCCAATTACTAGAAAGAATGAAAGAAGAAAATTATTCAAATACGCAATTAAAATAAGAAGGACAGATTATTAAAAGTACAGGAATAACGGATAGTGCTAGAAGCATTCAGGGCACCACCAAAGAAAGAGCAACTAGTTAAAGGGAGGGCAAGGACTCAAGGACCCAGAAGGGGACATTTGCAACCAGCCAATAGTCATTCTTCTGCCACTTTCAGACAAACTGAGACCACCCCTTCTTCCAATCATGCATTAGCTACCTTCTTGGCCCAGTCGGTGGTTCCCTTCCTTCCACATGTTTTCGGCCACGGGGGTCTATGGTCCAGTGTGCAATTGACTGTCTGCACCCATCCCAGAACCTCACCCACATCCTTGAGCTTTATCAGGTGAAACTCATCCATTAACACCTGACCAGACAGCATTCTCCACACCCCTGGGGAACTGACTTACAACAGTAGTGGAGTCCAAGTTCCTAAGTATACTGTCATACCATGGATCTCAAACGGAATCCGTTCAGGGAGTCCGTTTGACTCCTGAAACCGTTCGAAAACCAAGGCACAGCTTCCGATGGGCTGCAGGAGCTTCCTGCACTCAAGCGGAAGCTGCATCAGACGTTCAGCTTCCAAAAAATGTTCAAAAACCGGAACACTTACTTCTGGGTTTTCAGAGTTTGGAAGCCAAAATATCCGAATGTTCCACCACTTTGAGGTTTTTTCTACAATTAAGTGGTATATAAATTTTATGACATAAATTCATTTGGCGTCTTCTTCCACTTGCTGTCTTCCAAGCAGAAAAAAAACAACAACTTGGGATAAATAGGGGAAAGTGCTGTTAAATCAGGCAGGGCCACAAGCGAGGTGGGGAAATCCAACACTACGTCGCCATTTGCATGGCAGCTTTAGAAAATGGTTTTAGCAGTGCACTAGCTCCTAACAAACAGCAACTACAGCAAAGACAGCCAGAGCCAGAAATAAGCCATTCGGAGGAATAAATGGGTGGGCCAACAGGACAGCCCCATATGGCCAACAGGACAGCCCCATATGGAGGTTTGGGGAAATGCAGGTTTTGGAACTGTTAGGGCAGAAGTGTTTTGTTTTCTCTCCAGCAGGACCCAGGGCCCATGAGCCACAGGTGGGGGAGTTTTAAAATTGTGGGCTCGTAAAAGCAGAGAGAGTGGGGGGAGGGGTGCCAACTAGAATAATATATGGGGGGCATGTAAGCCCCACTCTGCATAATCAATCACATGGCACAGCACAAGCACACCATCTGAATGGCACTGCCCATCAACTTGGGGGGGGGGTGGCCGCCTCAAATATTTTAGGGGGGGGCGAAGAGACCTTGGCCCCTAGGAGTTGGCTCCTGTGGGGTGGTGGCAGAGCTCACTTCCAGGCTTATCCCAACGATTATGTCTACTGGTCATTGACTGTAATAAATATATACATACACACACCTGCAATGGCCGTGGCCTCTCACCTGCACCGCAGGACACAAGTCCAAGCTTATGAGCCCCTCCATTATAAGGAAACTTTGTTGCCCCTTGGAGATGATCTCTGAGCAACAAAAGGTGGGGAAATGCAGACAGGTAACTGCAGCGATGTTTCCTCCTTGCCCTTCTGTGACTTACAGCAGAAAGGTAAAGAAAGGAGGGATGAGGACAAGGCACGGAGAAGGCAAATAGACTGCAATAAGCTAAGCTGACTGACTGGTTGCATTGGAAATGAAGCTTCCAATGCAAGCACAGCCCACTGCTGCTTTTGTACAGTTATCTGCAGAGCTGGCCGGCTCATGAGGTGGGGTGAAGCAGCTGCCTTGGGCGGTGGAAACTCAAGAGGTGGAAATTCAAGGTGCTGGTATGCAAATCCCAAACAGCATGGGGCCAGGATACCTAAAATATCATCTCACTGCTCATATACCCAGTCAGTTACTTCACTCTGTCTGATCTGTCTGATGTAGGCATCACCAGGTCTTAGAATAGAGGAGCATCCCTTTGGAACTCCATCCTGTTACAACCGATATTCAGAGGCCTGATGCCTCCGACAGTGAAGGATGGATACAGCCACCATGGTGGGTAGCCACTGTGAATTTGCCTACCCCTTTAAAGCCACGCAAGATGGTGGTCATCACTACCATGTGTGGAAATGAATTCCACAGCTGAAACTATGTGTCGTTTGAAAAAAATACTTTCCTAAGGCTTTCCCCTGACTTGTCACTCAGGGCTGTGGGACTGGCAAAAGAAATGATATTCTTTGGGGCTTGCTGGATTCTCACACCCGGAGTCCTGGGACTCTGCCGCAAGGCCAGCTGGTGCAGAAACAGGCAATGTCCTGGTCAAGCTCAGGGCAGGGCCAGGTTTGCTTTTTAACAAGGCATGTTAGCGGAGGGTTATGAGGCAGGACCTGACTCAGTTGGTTTCCACACAGCTTAAGGTTGACTGGAGGTCAAATGAAAACGCTTCTTTGACTAAAGAAAATTATTGAAAAAGAGGCAGCAGCTATTCTGACAACACCTATATTTAACATCAATATAGCTTGTTTCAGGCTGCCAGAAGATACTTGGCTAAATTTGGGCTGGGAAATAAAAGCAGGAATCTTCAGATGAACAGCATCCACACATGTCAGTGGCAGTTTACCTTGGTTCCTGCAAAGGATTTTTGGGATAGCTAAAACACTGGTGTGTTCATCATTCCCATAATGTGGTTAATCCCGACTAGGGCACCACACCTTTGCTATCCCTCATGTCCTGCCCTGCCCTGCCCCATCCCATCTCCTTTCTTTTCTACATTCCCCAAATATGTTATTTGATTGTTAATTTTTCTGAAAAGTCACTGGAACAATCCCCTAGTCCCAATACCTACTGCAACTAAACCAAGTGCCAATAGTTACATAATCATATGTTTTATTTGTTTATTATATTTGTAATACAGGCCTGGTGTGCATCAGATATGAATTCAGGTATCCATCAAGATACCAATACAACACAACCTCAATGGTTATAATAAATATTTAGGAACAATGATAGACAGGAATAAAATAAATCATAATGCAGACTAAGCATAACCACTTGAAATCCCTGCGCAAATAAAAATGTTTAAATGTGGTGCCGAAATAATTATAATGCTGGAACTAGTTGTATCACTTTGGGGTGAGCACTCCAGAGGAGTTACCAGGTACCATGGAACTTACCTCCCATTTAAAAGTAAGAAGCAGTGCTTTGCATTGGAATTTGCACTTGGAAGCAAATAGGCAGCCTCTGTTTACTATAGGATATCCTTCCCTCTTGACTCTGATTTACCATACATTTCCTTAAACTTCATATTTTGCTTCTCTTTCACTGTTTTAGGTTACAAACCTCCAGGGGCAGTGGGTTGCTCAACTGGTAAGGCACCAAATAAATAAATAAAAACAGCAGATGGTTGTTTTTTTGAGGGGGGTTATCTATTTCTGTGTAATAATTATTTGCCAAAGTCCAATAAAGCACCAAAAACATGTATGATTTAACCATAGACTATTGAGCATGCTGCCTTATGGAAGTGAGCTGTGGGCAACTTGTAACTGCCAAGACTGATGCCTCAATGCCTCCCACATGCACTGGATCAGGAAGATTGTGGACATCACATGGCAGGACAGAGTCTCAGAGAAAGATGTGCTCTCCCAAGCCCACATTTGCAGCATGTTTGTACTCCTGGCTTGGTAATGTCCACAGAATGGGAGATAGCAAGATCCCCAAGGATGTGTTCTATGAGTAGCTGGCTTCAGGCAATAAGCCCATTGGCTGGCCAACTCTGTGTTACAAAGATGTCTGCAAACGCGCTGTGAAGGCTGGGCAACATCAACCCCACCATATGAAGCCAACCCTGAAGCCAGCTCCTCATAGAGCACATCCTTGGGGATCCTGCCATCTTCTATTCCCTTGCAGATGACTGCAGTGCCTGGAGACAGACAGTCAGGTCATGTATGTACACTAGAGACCAGAGGAGAAATGACTGCTGGGAGGAGCGCAGAGAGAAGAAAGTCATGGTGCATCTGCAGCAGCACTGCTGGATGCCTTCATCTGCCCCAGATGCAGCAAAACATGTCTCTCCCTTATCAGTCTCTATAGCCACAGCAAGTGCTGTAACTCTCCCATGGTTTGACTTCACTTCCAAAGGTGCACTCCTCCATTATCTCCCAAGGCAGACAGATACCAACAGCTATTATGAAGAAAAAGCTTGGATCTGCAGTGTAATGTAGCCCTATTCAGAAGTATTTGCATGCCAAATCTGCATGCTGGGTTGCCCCACCTCTGGTGTCCATGTGTATGAACAAAGGAAGCCCTAGTGCACATAGCTAAACATATGAAGGTACCCACAAGCTCCAAACCCTGCAAGATTGGGGTAAAGCTGTACACGCACCAAGACTTCGGCTTGGCAAAATTTCAGGCTGTATGGACAGGTGCCAGGCAGGCGGGAACGCATAATATCTGACACATTTTGTACAGTAAAATAGATCCATCAAACGATGAGTGCCAGTTCTTTCAGTGCATTTTCTAAAACAGAGTCCGCTCACGTTCATTCAGTAATGCTTCATGAACAGAAATGGCCAAACATTGGCAAGTTGCTTATCAGTTATAATCAAAAAGTCACAAACTCTGTAATTAGATCCTATGTCAGGCAATGCTTGGAGCAAAACACAGAAAAATATTCAGTCTTAGTATGAGTCTGAAAATATTAAAAACATCAGCACATATCTCACAAATCTGTTATGAAGTACACTTGTTCTGGTGGCAATCACAAAATGTTCACCACCCCCAAAAACAGATATAAGTACTAACTCAGTACTCATACCCTCCTAACATATGTTGCCTGAACAAATAATATTTTCCATTTACGTGGCCCTTCAGAATATTCAAAGCATTTGATGTACATATGTACATATTCCTAGTAATCTTTAAAACAGGCATAGGTACATAGGAAGGGAGAGATGGTGACTTGCCAATGGCAAGTGTGTGGCTGATGAGAAATTTAAGGAGGGGGCTTTGCGCTTAAATTGGTGGCTGAAATGGGCTCTGTGTTTATAGGGAGTATTTGTAACCTGCCCACTCATAAAAATATAATAGCAGTGTACAAAACGATGAAAACACCATAAATTTATAAAATACAGGAAACTTATGAAATAAGCAAAACTGCAGGTCTGTCAGGTTAATGAAGTGATAAAGCTAGAACAAAAAAAAGCACAGTGAAAAGACCTTAATATTGATATGAAGTTTTCAATGAAGATTGTACAAACTTTTTCTTTCCTTTCTATATTTTTATGTGGATTTTCAGTGTAGTTCTTTCTGTATTACATCTCTATCTTACTTTTAATGTTTTTCATAATAAAACAGAAAAAATCAATTATCTTTATAAGGAAATAGGCTCAAGCGTTCTCTTCCAAGTTGAAAATATTATTTAAAAGCATTCAGTGCTCAGCCTGTAATACAAAATGAAATGTTGTTTCTATGACTGTGCAAGGAAGGGGCTGCCTTCTCAGACAGGCTTGCTTAATAGCCTGTGGCTAGTAGAAGCACATCACCCGTTTGAATGGCGCTGAAGGAAGCAACGTGGACATTTGAATGAAGCCAGAAAAGCGGAAAGAAGTCTGGCTTTTCCAGTGGGATTGCGAAAGCAAGCTTTGGACAGCGGCACAGTGTTGCTTTTGCAAGACTGGCATCAAATGGCTCAGTTCAACTTGCAAATTGATAACTCTCCAGCAGACTCTCCTAACATGGAAAGCAATCCTGTCCAAGGTTATCCCTGAAACTCTCTGCTACTTAGAGAAGGAGGGACAAGTTTTCATATGTGATCTGCCTTTCGCTTTTGTTCTGCTTATAATCTGATTTTTTAAAAAAAATAAAATAAAAATCCTTTCTCCTCATAGGGAAGATGATGGTCCAAACAACGAAACATGTTCCTATATAAAGATTTCTGTTGCCCATTGATATCCCTTTTTAAAGTAACATTTAAAAAAGAAATCTGTGATGTCATTGGAACAATCAGATTTCCAGCTTTGCATACTGTATAATTACTACTATTCTAAACACTCTCTCCATTTAATTTATGACTCTGAAGGGCAGCTCAAAATTAGATGCATTTGGGTTTAAAATCTGACATGTGAAACTTGGAGGAAAAAACCTACATGTGGAAAATTTGCCTTCTACACTAGTGGAAGATTTCCCTTTAATATGTTTCATTTGATAAGATGTGTCACCACTGTCAAATCATATTGCATTACAGTTCTTTCCTTTAACATGTTCTTGGGGGAAATAGTGGATTATCCTATTTTCTTTGTCTGAATAAAATGTTTCAGATGTAGAGATAAAGATGTTCTCAGCTGAGCCATTAAACAGTGAAGTAAAATGAATCAACAGAGCAGAAGTAGCAGATTTAATTACTGCTTAGAGGTAGGAAGGAGAACTAATTACAGTGTTCATAAGCCACGTGTCAATCTCCTCCTTAACCATGTGTTTTGATTGTGCTGAGAGAAGCAGACTCGGCAGCAACACACAACGGTTTAAAATATTTTCACAACAGAACTTTGTAGCAAGTTAAAAATGGAATTTC
The DNA here is from genome assembly GCF_964106645.2 of Podarcis pityusensis. Lineage (NCBI taxonomy): Eukaryota > Metazoa > Chordata > Lepidosauria > Squamata > Lacertidae > Podarcis > Podarcis pityusensis. The sequence continues at coordinate 3,339,152 of NC_138038.1, read as the reverse complement.
TGCAGAGGAAGGTTGGTTTCGGATAGTTTGTCCTGCTCATTAATTCAATAATTGAACAGTTTTGTTACATGAGCAGTGCTCAATTAAAAAATGATAATAATAATAATGTGGATCTATTCAATGAGTAGCAAATCATCAAGTTACAAGAGACGCAGCCAGAGCTGCTTTGCATGCTACACAGAACTGGGGAGAAGCAGAGTTGGTATCTGCTCTCCATGTCTCCAGGTTGCTGGGAGAGATGTCTTCTGACCTCCAAACTGGAAGAATGAGCATATTCCCTCTTCACATGTGACCAAGACAAACTGCAGCAGCTCTTGAAGCTTCTGTGGAAAGCTTCTTACAAGAAAACTGGCCATCAAGACAGAAAGGACAGTATTTATGTGAAGCCCACATTCAGGCAAGATGAGTTAGCAGCAATGATCCAGGTTTCTTTCATCATGGACATGCCAACAATTCCCACCTCTGTATTTTTGTTAGCGCAGAGAAGTGTCATGGGGTCCTGCATTTTTCCTACTGTCCTAGTGTGTTTCTCTGTGTTAAGAATGTGCCATTAGGTGTGTGTCTGGTCCCATCCTCTTTTGAAATGTGCTCTCCGATAGATTTCCACCAAGCGAATGTGGCCCCTAGTTTAGTGCAAAAGTGAATGAGTTCAGGCAGCAAATGTTGAGGGAGGGGATCTCCCCTTCCAGAGTTTCCAAAAAACTACGGTTCCATTACATTACCTTCCTATCTGTAAAAAGAAGAAGAAAGAAATACAAGCTTTGCATATACTCTACATAAGCAGCACTGACTGAATTTACAAAGTAAGTGACTAACTGTGACAGTGGGAGTAAGATTGCGTCAGTTGACTCAGAAGTAAAAATTACTGTGTTTCGAGTATAAAGAGCTAGATAATATTTATTCACTGCTACCAAGCTAAAAATAATTCAATAATACCAACAGCTCTTTTCCAGAGATCAGAGGCTTGTATGTGCATTTATACATTTTTATTTTGTTTTTCTTCTGTTACAAATAAAATACTATTTGTTATACGGTCACAAAAATATTTGCATAAGGCAAAGGAAGAGCCTTGGGTGAAATATTAATCTCTGGAAGATGTTTTTAAGTCCAAAAAAGCTTTGACAACCAGTCAGTGAAAACACTCATCCTATCCATTTATAGTTTGAAAGAAGAATGTATATACAGCAGAGAACAACCTACAATCCCAGGACCACATTGCAAGTATTTGGAGGTGGAGATGATGCATAAATTGGTGCAAGGGGAAGACATGGAGGCAGTGAGAGATTTCACTTTCTTGGGCTCCGTGATAACTGCAGATGGTGACAGGAGCTACGAAATTAAAAGACGCCTGCTTCTTGGAAGAAAAGCGATGACAAACCTAGACAGCAACTTAAAAAGCAGAGACATCACCTTGCCGACAAAGGTCTGTATAGTTAAAGCTATGGTTTTCCCAGTAGTGATGTATGGAAGTGAGAGCTGGACCATAAAGAAGGGTGATCGCCGAAGAATAGATGCTTTTGAATTATGGCGCTGGAGGAGACTCTTGAGAGTCCCATGGAGGGCAAGAAGATCAAACCTATCCATTCTGAAGGAAATCAGCCCTGAGTGCTCACTGGAAGGACAGATCCTGAAGCTGAGGCTCCAATACTTTGGCCACCTCATGAGAAGAGAAGACCCCCTGGAAAAGACCCTGATGTTGGGAAAGATGGAGGGCACAAGGAGAAGGGGATGATGGAGGACGAGGTGGTTGGACAGTGTTCTCAAAGCTACCAGCATGAGTTTAACCAAACTGCGGGAGGCAGTGGAAGACAGGAGTGCCTGGCGTGCTCTGGTCCATGGGGTCACGAAGAGTCAGACACGACTAAACGACTAAACAACAACAAAATGAATAAAGGATGTGGAACACTCCCTTGAATCTGGGAACAATGCAGATTACATTGCTGGGGTAACAGGAAGCATCAGATTTTATTTACTGGTGCAGCTGGAGCATGAAACTAACAGGAAGAATGGCTTCCACATGTTTTTATTCACTCATGCTGGGAGAATAGAGTGGGGATGCAGCAGCGTACCTGGGGAGGGGGGCCTGGAGTTTCGCTCTGTGTCCATCAGCTTGTGTGCTGGCGACGGAGACCATTATCTGGAAGCGTAGCCCTGTGAAGAAGGACTTGGTATCCTCCTGGCAGATGTGGGGAATGGATGCCCAATGCCCCTGCCCTGACATTGCTCCCAAAGAAAGCTTGGCCCACCCACTTCAGGACAAGAGCATCTCCTTTCTGCTCTCATGCAGGAAGGTTCTGCTCCCATTCTCTGTTGACACTTAACTTGTAGGGTGTTCTCCCAGCCCCAGGCAAATATTTCCATCCTCCTACCTGTTCTATTTACACAGAGTGCTTCTCCAGGAGCCACAGCGGTGGAGAAAGGAGATCCTGGAAGAAAGAAGGTATCCTTGAAGCATGGCAGAACTCTAGGCTAAGGGCTGCTTCAAGGGAAGAATCCCTGAACATGTGAATGGTCTATCACAGAGCAAATTCAACTTGAAAAAAGAGACAATTCACGTACTTTCGTAAACCAAGAAAATCTTTTAATGAAAATTATTTCAAACAAACCCACAAACGAAAATGGTTCTGGGACTAAGCCTTGGTTTGGAAGGTTTGCAAAAGTCAGCCCAGGGATTCCTTGTCTGATACAGTTCTGCAGCTTCTCCTTTCATTGATATCCCAATTAATCCACCCTCGTGGATGACTCATCCTGGCCCCCAGGAGCAGGGCACCCAAGCAGCTAGCTACATTGTGGGGAATGCAGCAAGAAACCTACCCTTAATAGTCTCTGTTTTTCTCAATCACTCCTCCTCCTCCCTCCTGAACACAGGTAATAAGCACAAATAGGAGAGTCTTGAGCTAAACCCTTTGTCTGCAATGTGCTAGTTTTCTACTAGCAAGGCCTTTTCTTTTTTTTTTTTTTTTACATGGAAGAGCATGAAAAATGAGACACCACCTGCAACTGGTACAATCCACTGTGGGCAAAAACAAGTAATCTTAACAATTCCAGTCAGGTTTAAGGTGTTTAATGAAAATCTTTGTGTAGTAAATGGAGAAACTTGCATAGAATAGTCCTTCTATCCATGAATTAGCAATGAGAGCAGGGAGGTAAAGAGAATTAAAAGGGGAAATAGTAAACAGGCTTGAACTGGGTATGCAGTAACAAAAAGATATAAACTAAGTAACCAGAGAAAGGAGGGGAGGGAAGTTGAGGGAAATGCAAATTGATAGTGTAAAGGTGTGTTTTTTTGTTAAATATATTTGTAAAATGATAAAATGAAAGATAAAATGTAAAAAAAGCAATGAGAGTAATAATATTTTTATTGTTAAGGCCAGTGATGAAAGCTGTTATATTTGTATATATTTATAGCCTCCCCACCAACAGAACAATGGAACAATTTAGTGACGCTTCAGTCCTATGTACACACTTATCTATATACACTTAATCCCATTCAATTCAGTCCTGTAGATATGTACAGTATTGTGCTGTGTGTATGTATTAATTCAGCACTATTTTTTCCATCATCCTGATAGCCACAGCCATTTACTTTCAATGACAGTAAAAACAAAGATGATAAAGTTTCAATTCCCCCCCAAATGTAAATTTTAACAAAGCAATTGAGACCCAAATATGACACACAAAGATGCTCATTTTCCATGTGAGATTAATACATGCTTCACTGCAGTTTTTATTCAGCTAAATAACCGAATGAAATTAATTCTGGCAGCCACACTAATTGCTACCCCTTCAGTCCAGTATTTGGGCTGAGCAATTTTTTTGGGGGGGAGGGGAGAGAATCCTCACCCTTTAGAAATGGATGAATTTAAAGAATTTTCATCTTAACTATAAGGTTCTTTTCTTCTTCCTAGGACATCAGATTGATGTTACGTTATGATGTAGGATTCTCTTCCAGGAATGGGGCCAGAGAAGTTGAATCATGACTTGAAGTAACAGCAAAAAATAAAATAAAATAAAATAAAATAAAATAAAATAAAATAAAATAAAATAAAATAAAATGGGATGGAGTGGGGGCTCAGCCACTCTGTATCTTAGGTAGATGAAATGAGTCAGGACTGCAATACCTCAGGGACTGCCTCTTCCCATATAAACTGACCCAGACTCTGCACTCATCATCTGATACCCTTCTTTGTGTTCCTCCTTCACAAGAGGCCCAGACGGTGGAAACACAAGAACAGGGCCTTTTCTGTAGTGGCTCCCCATTTGTGGAAGGCTCTCCCCAGGGAGGCTCACCTGGTGCCTTCATTAAGTGCCATGCAAAAACTTTCCTCTATAACCAGGTTGTTGGCCTTTAACTATCTGTGCCCCTTTAGAAGTGGGGGGGGGGGGTGTTTCATGTATTTCTCTTTCTTCAGGTTTTCATGCATCTCTGTGGGGCTTGTTGTCTGTCTGTTGGTTGCTTTGTAAGTTGCTTTTGGGTGCCTTCAGCAAGATAAAGCAACTAACAAATTTAATTAATAACAACAACAAAATAATTCGCCAAAACCAGTAGTGTAATGCAGACATGATACCTACAATGGCTAGAATACAACTTAGCTTTAAAATTGCCTCAGTTGCATGCTTAAGACTCACACTCAACACAAACAGCACAGAAAATGCAAAGGTACTGCCATGTGTGAAAATGGTATTTTCAGCAACCTGCAATTTGTGTTTCTTTCTAGAGCTGTAATTAGTATCAGCAAAGATCTCTCTCTGATCATCAAACTTGCTTCGTAACCAAGTAATACCTTAATAAAGAAGGTGCTAGTGCTCGGCATGTGTTAAATTCAGGGCTCAGTAATTTGCTATCTTTTCTAGATCAGGAAATGATTGGCTTATCAGATTTGGAGAAACAAACACCTCCAGCTTCAACAAAAACATTGATTATAACAAAACATATTGCAGCACCTGCTGTAATTAGGGCAAGTACAGATTAGGATCAGCAGCACTTGTCTATAACAATTAAGCGTCATACTGTGCAATAAAAGCTACCTATTTATAGACTATTTATTTCCTGATCTTTACTTATTCTCATACCACTGCTATCACCCCTGCTTATTTGTTAGTTCAGACCAATATAGCTTCGCAATGGAAAAAGTTTGCAAAAGCAGTGCTTAATCCATCCAAAATAGAAAGCATCAATAAAAGTCATTTTGATATCATTTTTTCATGTAATTAGAATATACATGGTGGAAGAAACTTTTAGATTTCCAATATTAAACAGCAACAGCTGTCTCAAAACATTTTGGAGACTTTAGAAATTCATGAAATACACTAAGGGTAAGCAGCATTTCCCCCGACAATTATAAAATTCAGTAAGCATTCATTCTAAAAACGAGACACTTTAGAATTTGTTCAACAATATTATGTATGCGCCATAAGAATTTAGATGAGATTTCTGTTCACCCATCTTTATTACTTTCCCTTTACCAAATAAGACTACCCTGAAAATAGCTGACTGCAGGTTTATATATAGTCTGCTAGCTAGAGGGATCACAAGGTCTATCCATCTCGCAACGTAATGCCTTTGCCTACAAGAACCCCATATATCTGTGTCATTGCGCAGCCATAGTCTCACCTCTGGCTCTCCATCTGAATGAAGACTGGCTTCTGCCGTGCTCACAGGACTGGCATTCAGAACCCCAACACCCATTCTGCCTGCCCACCACATGATGCCCAGCATCACACAGTAGTGGCAAGCCTAAAAGCATCGTTCCAGGAGCATATTGGGGGGGGGGGGCAAGCCCAGCCTTCTTAGTGGCTGTGACTCATAATGCCATTAGAAAGAAACACAAATAATAGAAAGCCAAATATTGAAGCCCATAATAAAAGAAAGCCAAATGTTGATACAAAATGGAGAAAAGTGATACCATCTTCTATGGCTTGGGGAAAGTAACATTTAGAGCATTGTTCTTGATTGCTTCAAAGCAGCAGACTCCACAAGCCTTTTTTCTGAAAGGCCTTTTCTATCAGTATCTTTATTTTTTAATATCCTTACATGTGACTCCAGCATAATGGTGCTAGGATTACTGAAGAAGCAATGCTTTTAGATTTCTTTCACTGTACGTCACCTTGGGAGCTCTTATTGAAGGATATCTTTCTACACAAAAGGAGCATTTGCCCCACCCTCTCAAAGGACAGCAGCCTATTCCAATGGCAAAGCAGCGTTCTTTAGCACGGCTTCCATTGCCTGTATACTGGAGAGTAACTGCACCTGTTCACTGGAAAGTTCTGCTCTTACTGAGATGAAGCACTATGTGGATGGAGCACATGAAAATGCTGAGAAAGTCAAGTACAAGGGGACCCTGAAGGACTATAAGGCTATCATTTAATTTTTATAAGAAATAAATGTTTCAAAAAATACTTAAGTGGAAAAAGGTACAATTAATTTTTGTGTGAAATAAATGTATGTTTTTAGTAATTACAGTGTACATATATTGTACATATTGCTGGCAGTATAAAGTAGATACTAAATATAAACATAAGGGACGCAGGTGGCGCTGTGGTCTAAACTGCAGAGCCTAGGACTTGCCGATCAGAAGGTCTGCAGTTCGAATCCCTGCAACGGGGTGAGCTCCCGTTGCTCGGTCCCTGCTCCTGCCAACCTAGCAGTTCAAAAGCACGTCAAAGTGCAAGTAGATAAATAGGTACCACTCCGGCGGGAAGGTAAACGGCATTTCCGTGCGCTGCTCTGGTTCTCCAGAAGCGGCTTAGTCATGCTGGCCACATGACCTGGAAGCTGTACGCCGGCTCCCTCGGCCAGTAAAGCGAGATGAGTGCTGCAACCCCAGAGTCGGCCACGACTGGACCTAATGGTCAGGTGTCCCTTTACCTTTACCTAAATATAAACATAGATTGTTATAATAGAATTTTTTAATAATTATTTTTAAATATTAAATAATGGTGGATATTTTTAAATAGTTTGCTTGTACTGAATATTTTACACATTCACAGGTAGTTCTAAAGCATATTTCATGTGGTCCACTACATTCAGAGCTACCGTTTGAATTCACTAGATGACTGTGCGGATCTGTTCAGTAATTGTTTCTGCATCCAATTCATCTAACAATTCATTTTCAATGTGTAGCAACATGTATGATTCCAAGTTCACCTAAGACAGTGAATTTGTTAGCCCTGTCTTTATTATCTTTAGCTTTGAGAATGTCCTCTTACATTGGACAAGGAACTGATAGTGTGCAGATGACTTTATATGCTTTTAAATAAATATTGTATTGATTTTCCAGTATCGTTCCAATAACAAGTTCATTATAACAATGCCAATTTTATACAATTAATACAATTAATACTGAATTATACAATTTAGTTAAAGTGGTCGCCTCACGTGCTAGATTTGATGGGTTACACTCTCTTTTCTGCTTTCCAAAATCTTAATAATTTCAATTACATTCCCTCCTAACCTTAGGATTGGACCGGACCTTGTATACAGACTCTGCCTCCAGGCAAGCACACCCCTGAGACTTGGCTGGTTGGCTGGCTTCTCCCTCCACTGAGCTCTGCCATGCCTGGCAGAACAGGACTACGACACCATAACCACAAGGAGGTGCAGTGCCTGCTGGGGTTTACAAACTGCTATCGTTCATTCATCCTGCATTTTGCTCAGGTGACAGCGCCTCTGACTGCCCTCCTTTGGAAAAAGTGTGTTTGTCTGGGACAGTTTGGCTCAGGGGGCATTAGACACCATGAAAGCTACATTCTCTTCACAACCCATCCTTCGGCAACCTGACCCAGCAGGGCTATTCGTGGTGGAAACTGATGCCTTGGATGTTGCAGTAGGGGCAGTGTTACCGCAGGCCAACCCACAGTCTTTGGTGGTCTTCACCTGTGGGTACTACTTCCGAAAACTTCAACCGGCGGAGTGGAATTATGGCACAGGACTATGACACTAGCACATGCCTATACAATTAAAGCCCAATTAGAAGGATATCCTCTGCTTCCAGGAATGAATCAGGGGGTCATGGCAGTGAGAATGCTTCATGCACCCGGTGCCTTTGCCTGCCCTCACATTCCATACAGAAGCAAGTGCCAGACCGAAGGGCAATCCACAGGTGAGACCCCATTCCTCTCCCATCCAGAGAGGAAGTCAACGAATGAGTTCCCCCATTATTCTTTGTTTATTTCTATCTGTCTCTCCCTACAATGTCGAGGGAGACATTGGCGCAGGCGGAAACAGGAAGCTATGTCATCAGCTGGTGTTGGTCCACTGTGCTTCACTAAGTCCAGGGTCAACGTAGCCGTCTACCAGGAGATTTTGGAGCACTTCATGCTTCCTTCCGCAGACAAGCTTTATGGGGATGCTGATTTCATTTTCCAGTAGGACTTTGTCACCTGCCCACACTGCCAAAAGTACCAAAACCTGGTTCAGTGCCCATGGGATTTCTGTTCTTGATTGGCCAGCAAACTCGCCTGACCTGAACCCCATAGAGAATCTATGGGGCATTGCCAAGAGCAAGAAGAGAGACATGAGACTGAGCAATGCAGAAGAGCTGAAGGCTGCTATTGAAGCTTCCTGGTCTTCCATAACACCTCAGCAGTGCCACAGGCTGATAGCATCCATGCCATGCCGCATTGAGGCAGTAATTGATGCAAAAGGGGCCCAAACCAAGCACTGAGTACATGTGCATGCTTCTACTTCTCAGAGGTCCAATATTGCTCTATTTGCAATCCTTGTTTTGCTGATTTCATTTAATATTCTAATTTTCTGAGATTGTTAATTTGGGGTTTTCATCAGCTGTACGCCATAAACATCACAATTATAACAAGTAAAGGCTTGACATATCTCGCTTTGCATGTCATGAGTCTATCTCCTATATTAGTTTCACCTTTTAAGTTGAATTACTGAAATAAATGAACTTTTCCACAATATTCTAATTTTCTGAGTTTCACCTGTATAAGCTCATTTGTCATCCTTTTCTTCTTCCTCTGCCTCTTAACTGGCAATGCTGTTTCCAAGGAGTCAATTTCCAATGTTTGATTTTCATCCATATTCAACTGTGAAATCTTGTCATTACATTTATTTACAAATTCCAGTGCCTTGCTGTGAAGGTTATCAAATGTTCTTGTCTGTTCCTTTGCTTTGGAGAGCTTCAGGAGGACTCCTAGTCATGCCTTGGTATGTTAACTCCCCCTTGCAACTGTCTCACCCTGTTGTGGTCTCAGTCCAGGGGGCCTCTGGCAATTCTTCCTGTTCCCGCATTAAGGGAGTCATTCAAAACGTAAAACAAAGTAACATAAAGTAAAAAAGTATAACAACTCACTTGCTTTGGCTGCTGCATGAGAGAGCAGAAAGCCCCGTATCAGGCTGGTCTCACTCTCTCTCCTCGGCCAATCAGTTGGGCTTTTTCTTTCTCCCCTTGAGTGTGTTAGCAGCTTTAACCCAAGTAAAATGGCCAACTCCATTCATTCCAATCCAACAACGTCACCTGGTGGCCCTGACCAATGTTGCAGCCTTACAAAATAAGGTTTTCAAAGCATGTGCTTGCATGCGACAGTGCCACCTTGGGGTCTGCGACTGCGCAATGGCACTTTCCCCCCTGGCACCCTTGGGTGTGCACACACCTCACAGAACACCAATGCCATGAATTCCTACAAACTACCCCAGATTATCTTGTGGGGGACTTGTGTGAGGGAAAACTTAATTTGGAGTCTCAGGCAGGATTTGATCAAATAAATGAGAGATTTTATTTAACCAAGGAAGTTTATGACACAAAGTGGGTAAAACATAGGATACTTCAGATTATAATGTTATTTCACTTCAGTTCTTTCTCAGTTGTTGCACAGCTGTTGCTGCTTAATACTTTGGTTCAAGGTGGTATTTTCTGTCAGTTACATACCCCTTTGACTACCCTACTCCTGAGGTACTCCAAGTAACAGACCCAAGGGGTCTCCACACCCCTCTTAATTGGTCTGGGAGTCTTCTCTTTTTGTAGAAGAATCTCTCCCCTCCTGACTGGAATGAGACCTAAGTAGACTGTGTCCTCACAGCTTCCACTTCTGGCTCAGCCTCCCAGTTCATTCCTGGCCTATTACCCTTACAGGACACCACACACGGTCCTTCATGCTACGCTCAGAGACTCCTTTCTGTAGCTTTTGAGTGGATGCTTCTACCCAGAACCACCTCTCTCTCCTCTCACTCCCTCTCTCCCAACCTACTAAACTATCTCTCCAAATCCCCTCCTTTTCAACCCCCTCTCCTGGAACCCCAGCCAATCAGAGGCTGCCATTCGTTAACCGTTTGCTGGCAGGGAAAAAAGAAAAAGAAAGCACTTGTTGACCCAACCTGCCCAGCAAAACAAACTTTCCCATCACATGGTCCTTTGAGAATTTTACTATATTGGAACTTCTACTATATTTTCAAGCTACTAAATGGCATTAACATTTTTAACATACTGTCTAATGTTTAAGGGGGGCTACTTGCCATTGGGCAAGCTGACGCACTGGCCAGTACACCAGCTGGGATAGAGAGAGTGTGTGGATGTCCATTTAAGGCAACATGGTGCCACAAGCTGATCAAATGTTCTGCAGGCACCATGAACAGAGAGTGATTATTTTCTGACCTTCCACTTATTATTACACTCACTGGACTAACCTGACATGTGTCCAAGGAATGAATACATATATTTTATCATTTTCACCATCTATTCCTATACTGCAGAACACAATATACCCTGGGATGACAGCAAACAATGTTAGGAATAGGGAAGTGAAAGAAAAGCTTAAAATAAAATGGGCCTACCTGCAAAAAGAATATGTAGCTTTAAAGCAATTCCTCACGCTTTCCCTTTCTGGTAATAACTGTTACACTCAGGCGAGGCTATTCTGGTTGACATTTCTGAAAAAGAAATGGAGGCTTAAGCTGCAAAAACCAAAAACTGAATGTGATTGCTAACTAAAGATTAACTACTAATTGACTAAATCTAAAAGTTGCATTTAATAATTACAGCTTCAGTGGAAGCTGTAAGGGCCAAATACTCCCACCTCTTACCCATACTGGGTCCTAGAGCTTCTGGGCTGAAGCTACTAAGAGATCACCTCTGGTCCTGAGCATGAATATAAGAAAACTTTGCTTTTCGCCCAGGATTAAATGTAAACTATTAATTGACCTTAAAGAAAGAGGGGAATTTTCCCTGCCAGATTTGAAACTCTACTATGAGGTGGCCTGTCTCTCCTGGATCCAGGAATGGTGTATACTACAAAATACTGACCTAGAACCCTTTTAGTATGACAACTGTTATGGCTGGCATGCCTACTTAGGTTACGACAAGGTCAAGGTACACAAAAGCATGTTATAAGGAAACCTCAATATATGGTTTGGGCAAAATATAAAGATCTGCTTGAACCCAAAACCCCACGGTGGGTATCTCCCCTAGAAGCACTGGCAGTGAAGAAGAAAAATATGAAAGGGAATTGGCCAACATACAAAGTATTGTTAAGAGGAAGAAAATCAGCTGAAACTAAAAGGTTTTGAAGAAATTAGGGTATATCTGTAAGATTGGTTACAATATCATCAACTCCATGAGATATTTAAACTTGATAAACGAAATGGTTTTGCGACGGAGCCTTCCAGATTGGAAAAAGAATTGATTAACTCCAAAAGAAAAATTCTTTCTAAAATGCATAGACTCCTTCTTGTCTGGGAAGTCAAGGAGGAGGTGGTAAAATCAGTAATGGTTAAATGCGCTCAAGATCTGGGTTATATGAAGTTTACCGTGTGTTATGTATTGAAATAAAATTTTATGAAAATGCAATTCCGCTGGTATTTAAGACCATTAGAACTATCTAAAATGTATAAAAATACCTCAAGTAAATGTTGGAGATGTGGGGAAGTGGAAGGTACAATGCTACATATATGTGGAACTATAAGAAAATAAAGAAATTTGGGGAGGTAATTTATAACGAGCTCAAAAAGATGTTTAAGATCTCTTTTATTAAAAAGCCGGAAGCTTTCATTTTGGGTATACTAGGTTCAGACATCCTAAAACAGCGAGTAAGATATTCTTGTATGCCACAGTAGCTGCAAGAATATTAATCGCTACACACTGGAAGGGGGACACAATCCCAACCAAACTGGAGTGGCAAAGCAAATTGTTAGAATACGTTGAGCTGGCAAAAATGACAAGGAAATTGAGAGAACATACTGATTAAAGAATGGGACATGTACAAAAAATATCTTAAGGAACATCGCAATAACAGGACATCAATGGCAGGCCTTGAATGATCTCTGTGGTACAGTAGAAACTCATAGAGTAAGTCATCAATGAAAATTAATAAATGAAAACGGAAAGTGCCCTTGAAGAAATAGGTGGTAGATGCATGATGGGGTGACGGGAAGTCATCACAGATGAAAGAAGACTTAAATGTGATTTGATGCAATTTTTTATTATTTCTGGATTTTTGTTTCTTTTAATTTCAATAAAGCATTCAAAAAACAACAACTTTGCTTTTCTCAAATTTTTTGAGAACACACTTTCCAACTACAGGGGTCTTGCACAGCCCTCACCCATCTGAACTGGGCTTGCACATGAAAACCACCCAGTGGATTTCACACCAGTATGGAAAGAGCCAGAATGAGCAGGTGCCATGCCAATTTGGAAGACATTCGATTCTTGAGGACACTGCTTACAGCCCTCCACAGCAGTCTTAGTGCTGCAATAGCAAGGAACGAAAGGAAGCCAGTTTTAAAACACTGAAAAGACACTTTACTAAACCATGTGAAATATAGAAATGTGGAAATTAACAAGGTATATTTCAGGAAAGCTAACATGCACATAAAACTGACTGATTCTTGCCTTCCACAGCAGTCTTTGTTACATATGGTACATGAAGCAAGAATTTTTTAGAAGACTGAAATGACACCTGCCTAAACCACCACAGCATAGCCCGCAACCGTCCTGTTTTTACTGGGACATTCCAAAATTTTTTTATAAAAAAACATTCCTGGCTTCTGATTGGATCCTGGAAAGTCCCAGAAATTACCTCTGGTTATCCAGGCACTGAAGCTGGCGTGCCACTCCACTTCCCACTTTCCCTCTCTATGGTTACTGTGGAGGTCCGTCGGTGTGCTGTGACAGTGGCAGGCGGGCGGGCGAGGTGGATGGGGATAGTGGCTGTGAGGGGCATGGTGGAAGAACCTCCATGATCAGGAAGGCTCAGGAAAAGGCCTGTGGATGCGGGCAGGGGGGCAGATATTGAGACTACATCTGGAATGTGGAGGGTGGGAAGTGGGAAGGGTGACTGTCTTCCATGGGTAAGGGTAGCTGGGAGGGAGATGGGGGGCTCAAGCGGGGGAGTGGGAGCTTTGTGAAGGAGGGAGGTGGGTGGGTGACTGGGAACATTCACCAGAGAGGGGTGGGGGAAACGAGGAATGGAGGAATGTAGGGGGTAGACAGGGCTGCAACTGAGTGGGGTCCTTGGCAGCTGAGAAAGGGGAGGGGGCAGGGGGAGCGTGGACAGGTGGCACTGGTGAAGAGCACTCAGGGTGGGGGGCAAGCAGGACTGCAAAGGTGGGTGCAGAGGAGAACAGAGAAAATGGGCTGGGTGTTGGTGGTCTGGATTGAGCAAGATGTGTGTATGTGTTGTGGGGGAGGCAGGACACAAATCCGTCTCTTCAGGGGGGAAATTTGATGGGGGAGGAGGTTGGGCTTGAGTCCCAATTTTTATCCCCGGGGTAAAGATTTGCCATAGAGAATATGGAAATGTGGAAGTTCAGATACTTCATTCACTAAATACTATACTCTCTAGCTACACACACAAGCCTATAATCGTGATACTTACAGCCAGACCAGTCTAAAAGTCACATAAACACTGAGAACTGCATTAACAGATGCATAGAACATACACTTCCTGTGAAATACCGTTCACAATGGTGTCAGTGGAATTTGGTTATGGTACAAAGTTCAGTTCTCTCACAAAGGACATTTTCCACAATAGACACATTTAAGTAAAATAAGATATTTAATGCCCAACTATTAGAATGGTTTACTTGAAGCACTGCACTTATCCTGTCAGCAGGTTCTTAAGAAACACCTATTTTAAGTCTGCTTATAGCTAGGTTAACAACTCTCTCACTTGAAATCTGGGATAAAAGATTATAACTAGAAGCAATTTAATTCATTCAGTGTACTTAAAAAAATATTAATTTAGCACTTGAAACCTGCTCTTTAACTGAGTTGTTTCACCAGAAGGGAAGTTGTAAATGGAAATACACCAGGGATTCAATTTGTGTTATTCTATCATGCCAGTGTTTTTGTTTTTATTTTAGGGCTATTACTGTTTCAAGCTGCTATCAAGTTGCTTCCTTCCGTGAACAATTTATTTATTTATTTATTTATTTATTTATTCATTCATTCATTCATTCATTCATAACCCTGCTTTTCACTCAAACTCATAGGCCACTTTTCAAGCCAATTAAAATCAATTGGCATTCCAAGGAGAGAGTTCCAGCTCCAGGGCAGGAGAGAGGGCCAGGGGAGGCAAGTCTGTATTTCAGTGAGCTCAGAAGCACACTAGCCAAAAGAGCCAGCCTTGCTCCCAGTCTTGAACCTGGGGGGCTGCTGCACAATTGGTGGTAAGACCCCCTGCCCATCTCTGCAGTTCCAAAGCTAAGGAGGTTTTCCTGTTGCTTCTTAAGGTAGGGCCCAAACCAAGGAAGGGGATTTCAACTGAACATTATTATGCCAATAAAGGCTGAATGAATGAATGAACTAAACACTGGACAGAACTGTAGCATACTCTGCGTGGAGCTGCCTTTGAAAATTGCCCAGAAGTTTCAACCAGCCTCAAAAGCTGCAGCCAGATTGCTGACTGAGGTGGTTATAAGGAGCAGACAATTCCCTTGTTGCAACAGCTCCACTGACTATGGGTCTGTTTCAGGGCACAAGTCAAAGTGCTGGTTATCACCTACAAAGCCTTACATGGCTTAGGTCCAAGCTATCAGAAATACTGAGGTCTTCAGGAGAAGCCCTTCTCTCGGTCTCACCACCCTCACAGGCGCGCTTGGTGGAGATGCAGAAGAGGGTCTTCTTGGTAGTTGCTCCCAGGCTTTGGAACTCCCTCCTTAAATAAGGCAGACTGCCTCCTTCCTTCCACCGACAAGTAAAGGTCACATTCCATTCCTTCCACTGTTCACCGATTAGCGTATGCGCTGCGGCCATAAATAAGTCACAGAGTGCATATTCAGTCTCTGCCATTAAAATTCCTCTCTGGAGTTCTTCCTCAGCACAGTTAAAAACAGGATCTTTTCTCACATTCAGCCTCTCCGCCATACGTGCTCGGCAGCAATTCATTCTTTTTTCACTGCACCAACAGCACTCCTAGCCCAGTCCAGGAATAATTTTAAATAAAGTCCATTCAGCCTTGGTTGAGGGGGGAGGGCATAGTAAAATCTTGTTAGATTCCTTGTTAAGCATAAATCAAAAGCCTCTCCCCTCTTTTCCGAGGTAACAAACAGAATAACACAACAGAGGCTACATAAGTCTCTTTCATTTTGCAGGGGAGGACAAGGAGACCATTTGAAAACTATATAAAAGCACAAAGCACCTTGTCCTCCCCCTCCTTTCCCAGCTGTTGTAAGGTTTCTCAAGTTTCAAAGAAAACATTCAGATACCTTCAAAGAGCCGGAAATTTTGGAGGAAACAAGAACAAATCATGGCGGAGACGGCAGGGACACACTCCCAGGTCGCACCCGCTCGGCCTTTCAAGTTGGCAGACACCGGCTTGAGCAGCATAGCAGGATGCAATGAGCTCCCCAGACCCCACTGGGGAACACTGCCAGGATTTTTGCCTCATAAATCCTGGCTTTCCCCTGCAGAGGGCAGTGAGGAGTGATCACTATTGACTCGTGACGAAGCTGAAAACCCAAGTAAAGACTTTCTTGCTCCAACAGGCTTTGGGAACCGACTGCTTTTAATGAATGGGCTGTTTTTATTGCAATTATTTGTATGGTAGTAATATATTTTTTATGTATATGTATTGTTTTAATTATATCAATCTTTAATTGTTCTTTAATGCTTGTTTTTCTTCTATGTTTTTAGCTGTTCTTATTTTTATCTGTAAGCTTGCTTGAGTCCCTCTGTCAGGGGAAAACGAGGGGAATAAATAAATAAATAAATAAATAAAACCAACAACAACTTCCTTAAGGCAGGAGCTGTTTGACAGTGGAGCAGGCAGCCTTAGAAGGTGGTGGACATGTCTTCATTAGAAGTCTTTCACACATTATATGTTCATCTCCCAGCCCCATCTTATGGATGTGGTAGAACTGGATTTTACTATTAGAATCTGGTGGTTTTACATACCTGAAAGTACAGGAAAAAAACCTTTTTTCTCAAATCTTAAGTTATTAACATAAAACATTTATAGGTATACAACACACCCTTTTGAAGTAACTCCCTACGTGTACATGACAGAGCGTAACCAAATCTGTGACAAAACTGTTAAGAATGCTGCCTAGCCAGGCCAAACCAAACCAAACCAGAAGCTATTACTAGAGTATTTGATTAAATGCAGGGCTTAATCTCAAAGAAATCATCAGCAGCCAAATAGGAACAGCTGAGCAAGTAAAGCTTTTTATTGGAGTGCAGTGACAGGATTAAGGAAATTACCCAAACTAGGTCAAAGAAGTAGAGAGGCAGTCAAACTTCAGCTGTTCTTGCTTGTTTGTTACACAGTACAAGCAGGGCTTTTTTTTCAGCCAGAACTCACTGGAACTGAGTTCCAGCACCTCTTTGCTGCGTTCCGCCAGCTCTGTAGTGCTGGGGTGCTGTCTCCCTGCACAGCGCTCAGGCTGCACAACAGAGGTGTCGGGAGGTACGGCACTTGGGGCTGTGGAGTTTATTTTTCTCCTGCAATGGTAGGGGGAGCGTAGAAGTCCTCCCCCTAAAGGTCAACAAGTTCTGGCACTTCTTTTTCTAGGAAAGTAAAATCTGGGGTTATTAATCATGCAAGAAAGTATGTGCTATGTTAGTTAATTTACGCAAATGAAGCACGCACATCAACACAAATGGATACATTAAATGAAGCAAGTGAATTCAGAGCCCAAAAGCTACACCCAATCCTCTTTCCCTCTTTGCCAAAACGCTTCCCCTTAAACGAAGCATCTGTGTCCCTGAGACACACGGTAACAAAATGTGAATTGCGAAGATAAGACGGGTCAGCCAGCACAAGGAGCCTTCTCTTCCCCTAACGCCGCCTGCACTGCAAGGCAGGAGGCCAAGCTCATCCCATTCATCAGTTCTTGTTTCCAGCCTTGCACTGACATGTCAGGGTAGTTATATATATTCATTCTGCCTGCTCTGCCATCACAATCAGATTTGTAAGCTAACTGCTCAACTGTCAGGTTTGCTGTGAGTCACATTTTATTTTAATAAAAACCTCTTGAGAGGGAGACAGATTCTCGATTAAGTACTTACTGGAGAGTCTGAGCTCGGCTAAGTGAATTCCATTTAGTCTTAGGGCTTGAAGATAAGTGAACCAATATGAATTATTGGCAATCCAGATATGTCATGGGCAATAAATTTAATTGTTACATGTTACATCCAACTTTTCACAATCAATACAATTTACTAAATAGGTATAAGGCCATGACTTGAGAATGGTCTCCTCAGCAGACAATTGCATAATCCAAACATAGGTAGGCATTCGTATTTATAGACAATAAGGGGGGTTGCAATGATCTTTTGGAAAACTAAAGGAAAAATACCGTATTTTTTGCTCTATAAGACTCACTTTTTCCCTCCTAAAAAGTAAGGGGGAATGTGTGTGCGTCTTGTGGAGCGAATGCAGGCTGCGCAGCTATCCCAGAAGCCAGAACAGCAAGAGGGATTGCTGCTTTCACTGCGCAGCGATCCCTCTTGCTGTTCTGGCTTCTGAGATTCAGAATATTTTTTGTTTTCCTCCTCCAAAAACTAGGTGCGTCTTGTGGTCTGGTGCATCTTATAGAGCGAAAAATACGGTAAATCATATGAATTATTTTCAAATTATTTATGGACTGACTCCAGGTTATTTACTTAGAAGTAAATTTCAGAGTGTTCAAAATGTTATGGGCCTTCATCATACTTGGGGATGGGGGCACCCCAAGTATATGATGTATAATATTATTGGTAAATTGTTGCTTTTTCATACCACCCCCAAGACTAAGAGCTTCCAGGTGCTCCAGAATGTTGAGGACATAGAGATAGAATAATTTAGAGTAAACTGAAACCACAGAGCAACACTCCTGCTTCCTTGTTGCAGACCCCACTTTGTAATACAACTATATTCCATCAGAATTTCAATGTGTATTGGCGTTCACTAGCTTGTCAGCAATCTTAAGCATGCTAAATCTGGAGTAAGTAAATTAGAAATTTGCAGGATGTGTGCAGACCAGGATTAATAACAGTTTCCTTATCAGTTAGGGCAAAACCAGAGGTGACTGGGCCAGGCCTCTTAGTTTGTTCATGTGACTGCCTCCTTCACACATCAAGTGGAAGCGAGGTCTAATTTTGACATGAAAAGGGGGCATTCAAGGGAATTCAATTCTTACCCCACATCTCACCTCTGCAGAGCCCTGAAAAATTCTCCTAAACCAGGCTTGAAAAAGAACTTTTGAGGTCTATTAGGCCACACTTCTAGAGAGAGGCTAACTTTATAAGTCCCCAAATGCCTATCCAGAATTGCCAGCTTCTTAGTCTCTTATCTTCTCCCATTAATTCCCAAAGTACTGGAGATATATGACTTTACCACCTTTAACAGGTACAACAGATGTGGAAGGCACAAACTTCGAGGAGTGCGGGGAATCCAAAGATGGTGGGCTCCTCTTTCCCAGATGAATATTTTGTCCATACAGCATACTATGACTTTACAGGGGTACCTCAGGTTAAGAACTTAATTCATTCTGGAGGTCCATTCTTAACCTGAAACTGTTCCTAACCTGAAGCACCATTTTAGCTAATGGGGCCTCCCGCTGCCGCCGTGTGATTTGTGATCTCATCCTGAAGCAAAGTTCTTAACCCGAAGTACTATTTCTTGGTTAGCAGAGTCTGTAACCTGAAGCGTCTGTAACCTGAGGTACCACTGTAATTCTCTTTGAAATCATTTTTCCACAGTTTCTCCCAGAGGTTTAAGTCTATATTGTGTCGTATATCTATTGCCCAATGTGTCCCTGAAGCTTTGACTAGCTCGCCTTTTGTTTCCCAATTATACATTTTAGACAATAACTTGTCCTTATTTGGTAATAATTGTTTTTCAAATTGTGGTTTTTCAAATAGGTTTCAGTCTGAGTGACCTCCATGTAAAATCCAGCAGTTCCCTATATGTCGCCCATTGTCTATCCATATTAACTCTCTTAATTGTCATTGCTTCAATGGGGGGGGGGGGAACCATATTGGTGTTTTCCTTTCCAACAAATTTTTGTATTTCTCCCAAACTCTATATAAATTCTTCCTAATAATGTGGTTTGTAAAACTCTTATAAATTTTAGCTTTCCCACACCAAAGACATGCATGCCAGCCAAATTCTATATCATTGCCTTCCAAATCTAGAATGTTGGTTGACACCTTGGCTTTGGGGAACTGACTGTTTTTAATAACAGGGCTGATGCCATGCTTTTTCTGTTGATTGTCTGTATCATATGGATAGATACGTATGCTAATATAAATAGATAGCTTTAATTCTATTAATGTTTAATTGTTTTAAAATTATTGTCTCTTAAATGTTTTTTATCTATTCTTATTTTATCTGTAATCAGCATTGAGTCCCTGTAAGGGACAAAAGGTGCAATATAAATAAATAAACAAAAGCCATGTTGGTACTATGATTTAATTGACTTTAAAATGTGAAACTGCACAAGCTTAGAGTATTATTATTTTAAATCAAGGTTAGCAATCTGTTTCTTGCTTGTTTTTTCACTCTAGTGTAGCAGGTACATAGAAGCAGTTTTAAAACATGGAATGGTGGGGTGTGGAGAGGAGAAAAATATTTATTGTGTGCTTTACAAGTGAAGTAATGCATATGACTATCTAATCAAGCTGTTCCCCATAAGACCATGAAGTCCAGGGTCTAAAATTACCTTGCTGAACCACTGGTTTCAATGGTTCTTTCTTCCAAGGTTAAGCATTTGTTCCTGTTTTTCAATTTGATGCCATTTTGTGTCATTCACCTCAACCAAGATGTAGATTTAAAAAGTGTACACACAATAAAATGAGGGGGAAATGCAGAATTCCCATTACTGGCATAGTTTGACTTATTAAGCCGCTCAATGAAGTTCGCTGCCCTGTCCCAATTTGCATTCCATTCAATTTCACCGACATTGGGGACTGGAAAAGGTAGAAGCCTTAATAGGATCACGACCCTTTCAGAAAGGTTCCTGGTATAGATTGCTGCTCCATTTTTTCCTGTTCTTTTATGATTAGATGCAATATAATAGCACTGAAGCCCTCCTGCAAAAGGCAGGCTGTTTGAGAACAAAAGTAAATTCTCTGAGCTTGCTTTGCCCTTATTTATATAAATGAGCCTTTTGCTTTAAAGGAACATCATACATTTGAGAATGAGGTTATCACTCACTATCAAACATGTGGCATTTTTTGTTAACACAGCCATTAAACTCAAAAATGCAAGTGAATATGAAAAAGGAAGGCTTCTCAATTTCAACCCACTTCCATTTTCTAAATACGGTACTTACAAAAATAATAAAACACATTCTGCCTTTTAGGCCAGGATCTGATTCTCACCCCCTAGGGGAAAATATGTTTTATTAATTTTCGAGTTTATATCACAGATACAGCAATACAACTCAAAACACGTCAACCACAATGCTATGAAAGATCAGAACTTATTTCTGAAGGATAGTCTTAAAAAGTCTCTCCACATGTTGCCATGGGACTGTAGCAGATTCTGAGTACTAACTTCTTGCTACACGTGCTCAGTAAACAATTGCCAAATGTTATAGAAAAGATAAGCACTTGTTTTTCCCTTAGTTGCATGCATTTGGCAAGTCAGTTTTTCAGCCAAGGCTACTGTTCAAACCCATCCTCCAAATCTTACATATATAGTAAGTATGTAATAGTGTTGTCACATTGCAGTTTGCATGGCCACAGGCAGGTGGCGCTTCAAGCTTCCGTGTGATGAAGGTTGGTGGAAGGATGGCCCAGATGAGCTGCAGAGGGGCAGGCAGAACAGGCTGCAGCAGCCCCCAGCAGCAGACTGCTTTACTGGCTCCTCCTTCCTTCCACCAGCCCTGGGGCCCCTGCCCCCAGGAGCCAGAGCTGACCAGAACCACTACTGTCCACCTTCTTCCTCCCAAACTAATTTGGGAATCTGCTGCTTCTGCCACCATGGCCAATTAGAAGCATGTTTGGGAGTGTGGGAAGGTGGCCAGAAGTGGCACCCTCCTTGCCTGGTAATCCACTGCTGCATCAGATGATTCCCAGGCTGGCTGAAGCTTCTGGCCTCCTTCCCATGCTGCACCTCCTGACGCACCAATGATTCACCCTGCTGGGCTGTGATGGAAAGCAGACAGTCTTAGGAGCAGGCTTTGCTCAAGGAGGGGGACGTGGTTTCCATTCAAGGTGGAAAGGAGCCATACAAGGAGGCTTTGAAACCCCTTTGTGATCCTCCGACCCAGTGCTTTTGGGGAGGGACACAGGGGTATGCATACCCCTAAACATTTTGTGAATCTAAGTTTGGCCTCATTGAGGGGCAGTATTTCAATATGAGTAGGAAAATGAGAGCACTGGGGTGGAGGGCAGATGGGGTTGGCAATACACCAGCCACATAAAACACCTCAGGGAATATATTGGTGGTGAACAAAATAATTTGTTTAATTGAGGAAGGAAAAATAGAGAGTATGTTCCATTTTTCAAACTACATACTCTTATAATTCTTGATAATCTTCCTATGCCCTTTTAAAATGTGGGTTTTCGGGGGGGGGTATTGGGTTGTTGTTGTTTTTGTTTTGATTGCATATTTTGTAGTTTTATATTTTGATTTTATTTTGTGAACTGCCCTGAGACCTCTGGGTATAGGGCCATATATAAATTCGGTCAATCATTCAGTCAATACTATTCTCTCCTGGGCTGTCGCTATACATGAATCAGAAGTTTAGTTTTCAATATTAAGTGAACTACTTTCCCAGTGTTTCCAAGAGTGATGTTTATTCACTAAGAAAGCATGTTTTAACCACAGTATTTGTGCTCAAGACACCCCCTGCAATGAAAGTGAACATGCCAAAAATTATTTGCATAAAACCAAGCCATATTAACTAACACATTGTAGCTTGAAAAACTTTGGTCCTTCTAGAATCTTGAAACAGTTCCATAACATGAGTTAAACTGCATTGTGATCAGCACAATACTAATATTCACCAGAACAGATTTGACAGTAATTGATCCTGTACTGCCCCTTGCTGGAGCTTCGTGTAATTATTATGATGTGCTTTCTAATGGAAAATTCTAATTAGCACAGGGACTGTTTCCCCTCACCTGAGCAAATGGGCATAACATTAGTTTTAAAGGGCAGAGCTCCATGAGCACATGATAATCAAAAATACAGAATGTTTTCCCCTAAAACATATAAGCCTGCACATCTGGGGGGGAGGAGAGATATTTTAACAACTTCAGCTGGTTTCTAAGGATAATGTCTGCCTTAAAAACTTGCTTGTAGAAATCAAAAGTACAGAGTGAATTCCATAACTGCAGGACCACCCCTGAGAAGGTCATTGTCTGTGTGCCTGCTAGCCAAATTGTTTTTGCAGGCAGGCACCGAAGCAGGTTCCCTGAAGCAGATACTGAGGTGTGGACAGGTTGGTACAGGTGCGGCAACTACTTGAGGCTTTGAAGTTCATCATCAGCACTTTAAATGGGCCCCTGAAACACTCTGGTACAATATTGGTGTAACATGCTAAACCTATTTGGTGCTAGCAGAAGCTGCACAGCTACATTTTGTACCAGATGCAGTTCTATAATGTAAGGTAGAATGCATTATAGTCTAGACTGGAAGTCACTAACTAGTGCATGGATAATGGAAGCAAAATCCATTCTCCCAGAATGGATCACAGAGGATAAAAAGCAGCTTTGTTCACCACCAACACCTGAGCATCCCTAGTTAGTAGTGAGGGCCACAGCACTCCTAACTCATGAACCTGATTCTTCAAGAGGAGCACAACCCCATCTAGGACCAGTTGCAAACCTCCATCCAGAAAAGTAAATTTCCCAAGCAAAAGCCCCTTTAATCTTATTTGGATTAAGCTTCAGTTTGCTTCCCCTCACAGAACCCAAAACTGCCTCAGTTTTTTAAAAAACATTTCATTTATTAAATTCATATACTGCCCTTCAGCCGAGAATCAAAGGGCAGTTTATACTATAAAAACACAAAAGTACGGTACATAACATAATAGCAAACAAAGCAATAACCCTCCACACACTTGTAACGTTTTTGCCTGGTGCCTAAATATATGCAGTGATGCAGCCAGGCGAGCCTCTCTAGGAAGAGCATTCTACAAATGGGGAGCCACTGTAGAAAAGGCCTGGTCTCCTGTTGCCACCCTCTGCTCCTCTCATGGGGGAGGCACATGAAGCAGGGCCTCCAAGGTACCAGTTCAAGTAGATGGAAAGGAGAGGTGGGGTCTAGTATTTTCCTTGTACTGATGATACTTCAACCCAAATCTCTGGGTGACTTTCCCCCCACATGTGGGGCAGACTAAGAACTCTAAGGCTCCCTATAGAACATTGGCCAAGGAACAGAATTAAAAATATGTGGGAGAAGGAACTGAATGGCTGGGAAAGGAGGGTAGAGGAAGGGACACATAGATAAAGAAAAGGTAGTGAGAAACTATCACATTGTCTGGGCAAAACATTTCCTAGTTTTCACTGAGAAGCTATTTTTAAAAGTCTTGAGGGACATACGTAGTGCAGCAATTAAAAAAACAACAACCCACTAGAACATTTGCAAAGCTAACCAGGGTTATGGTTTCAAATTGGATAGGGAAACCGTGTGCTGAGATTTCTGCATTGCAGAGAGTTGGACCAGATGGCCATCAGGGTCTCTTCCAACACTACAATTCTATGATTCCATAAGTGAGAGCTATGCATAGAAATCAAAAGATAAATCCAAGATTTTACTACAGATGAGATTGGGCATCACTGGCTCCGCTCCCCAACAGCACAATGAGTTCTGGCCACACTCAGTGGGCACAGAATTGCTGGCTGACTAGTTGCGGTGGAGGAGTGGAGGAAGAACTGAATGGAGGGACTGGCACCCCAAAGAGAACCAGGACATGCGGCAAAGTTAGTTGCAGGATGCCACTCATGACCACCACCATCATGATCCAGACTATTATTCCCCAAAAGCTTGCTGCTTGAGACTGCAAGCACATCATCATCATCCAGCAAGCATACTGACATACCATTTATAAAGAGCCTTTCTAATCCCTATTAATTTTGTATTACAATGGGGGATGCACAGACGCTACCACCTAAGGCCGCCCAGCAAATTCATGGCTCAGCTGTGATTTGAGCTGGGATTGCCTGGCTTTTCTTATCTCTATGTTAGTTGGTCCCTCAACAGGAGATAACACACAAAAACATTCAGACCCTTGAGGCTTAGTCCAACTAACAGTTAGTGCAGATAAAACTACTTCCAGGATAAAAATGTTCAGATGGTCTTTCAGGGGGCAGAAGGTTCCATCACTGGGGACAGGCAGCAGGAAAGGCCCCCTCCCAAGAGAACAGGGGTCCTCTTTACCTTTACATCAATATAGCTGGAGGATTTTAAACTCCAGCTCCAGAAACATTAATGCATTAATATTCTACTGTTAAAGAAGCATTTGAACCCATCTTTAATATACCAGGAATCTGAAGTCTAACAAACACAGTTTTTTCATAGAAAAGTCAGGTCAGTGAATGGAATCTTTCTCCTTCTGCTGTACTATTTTCTATGAATCTTCATTAGTACACCAAGAAAATGGTGTTGGCTTTCAGTGTGTTTCAGGAATAGATTTGTTCACATTCAGAGCCATTGTGATGCCCTGACTAAAGGAATTTGTCTATACGAGAGATCACAATTGTAACGCAGTACATTTAAAAGGCCATCTACGCTTACCTTTTCCTGCATTATTTTAAAAAGAGCAACTAACACCAGAGGAGATTTCCCAACTCAAGAAAATAGTATTTTGGTATAGCACTGAAAGGGAAAGGATATAGACATCTTTTCATGAGAAACTAAGCCTGCATCTTTTGGATTTCAAAAATTACGATTTCTGAGCATTTTGAACCCTCAACAGTTCAAGGATGAGTCTCTATGCAGAAAGTGAGTCTGAGTGCAACATCCACAGGCCCCCCTGCCATGCTGCTCCAACACCACAAGTGCTGGACATGGGACTTGTCTTCAGGCGGGTCAGGACTGAAACTCAAATCTCTCTATGGAATGGTCCCTTCAGTTGTATTTTAACAACATAATTCATTGTTGTCATGAACTTTCTGTGTAACCTAACTCAAAAATTTCTTTTGAGGATAAACAGCCTAATTTCCTTGGGCTGCAAATGAGAAAGGGTGAGGGAACATGCAAGAAAAGGGTGCTTTTCTTGCTGTTGCCACCCAGGGGAACAATATCCTGAACTTCACGATCTTTAAAAAAATAAAAGTTGTTGAAACAGCACTAGGCTCCAGACCCTTATCGGGTCTTTGCTACACAGAGGAAGTAATGGAATTCTGAGAAAGAATACCAGTTCTCTCCACAAATAGCTAAGACCTTCAGCTTAAAACAGCACAGATGTAACATTGCTGAACAGCTCATTAAGTGATCCTAGTGGTTATAAACTACAGTGGTACCTCGGGTTAAGAACTTAATTCGTTCTGGAGGTCTGTTCTTAACCTGAAGCTGTTCGGAACCTGAAGCACCACTTTAGCTAATGGGGCCTCCAGCTGCCGCCACCACACAATTTCTGTTGTCATCCTGAAGCAAAGTTCTTAACCCGAGGTAATATTTCTGGGTTAGTGGAGTCTGTAACCTGAAGCGTATGTTATCTGAAGCATATGTAACCCGAGGTACCACTGTAATGTATGACTGCAGACAGGACTAAATATATGTACATGCATTTATTTCAGAAGACAACATTATGTGTTTTCTCACTTTTAAAAAAAATTCCAATAAAGTTTGTTTTTTAAAAAAATAAAATAAGCCAATGGATTTACAATTTGAATCTAACCATCTAGATAGCTTTGCAGCATCTTCTTAGCAGCTGTTTTGCCATAATGTGCATCTTTTACAGCAATTTATTGACAACTGAGCAGATACGTATGATACACATTGGCAGCTACTGTCACACCTTTTTGAAGGCCAGGTGCAGCAAATTCAGGTTCATACAACCCCTAAACACATACATATGGAAAACGGCCTAGACTTTGGAACTCCCTCCCTAGAGAAGTTAGAACAGGCTTTGAGGAACTGACTGCTTTTAGTTAAAGGGCTGGTGCCATTCTGTTTTTATTGTAATCATTCATTTGGTTTAAGTGTGTGTGTGGTTTTAATTCTATCAATGTTCAGTTGTTACGTAATTATAGTTTCTGTATGTTTTTAGTGGTTCTTATCTTTATCTGTAAGCCACCTAGCTTCCCATCAGGAAAAAAGGCATAGTATAAAATGATGATGATGATAAAGAAAGCATCAGGTCAGGAGGCAGTGCAGGCTGACATGTGCCATAGCCCTGCCTCGTGTTGCTGTTGCGCACAGTGGAAATGCTTCATCAGATCTGTGCATTTGTATGGATTATTTATTCTTAGATTTGTAAAGATTTATTTAAAACTGAATGGTGTGTGGCGCTCATCTCCGCTTTCAGGCTGAGGGAGCCAGCGTTTGTCTGCAGGCAGGTTTTCCGGGTCATGTGGCCAGCATGACTAAACCACTTCTGGCACAACGGGACACCATGACTGAAGCCAGGGCACATGGAAATGCCGTTTACCTTCCCATCGCAGCGGTACCTATTTATCTACTTGCGCTGGTATGCTTTTAAATTGCTAGGTTGGCAGAAGCTGAGACAAAGCAACAGGAGCTCACCCCATCACACAGATTCGAAACTGCTGACCTGCAATTGGCAAGCCCAAGAGGCTCAGTGGTTTAGACCGCAACACCACCTATGTCCCTAATCAGAAGGAACCAGAAGCGAAGTATGTGCTGCATCATGTGATGCTCCAGGACAGTGTATAGCAGTCAGTCCAGTTACAAAACGGCCCCCATGCTGAATGAGAGTTGCCAGTGAAACACTGCATTTTGCTCAGCACAACTAGACTTTACCTCTGCAGCTTCAGCAACCTTTGCCACAAGTCTTCTCTCACTGAAAAAATGAGTAATCCAGGTCACCCAATTTATGGTGGTAACAGTACAGCAAGATAGAAATGTTCTCCTTCAGTCTACAGCAGGGTTAGGCAACCTAAGGCCCGGGGGCTGGATCTGGCCCAATCGCCTTCTAAATCCGGCCCGAGGAAGATCTGGGAATCAGCGTGTTTTTACATGAGCAGAATGTGTGCTTTTATTTAAAATGCATCTCTGGGTTATTTGTGAGGCATAGGAATTTGTTCATTTTACTTTTTTCCAAAATATAGTCTGGCCCACCACATGGTCTGAGGGACAGTGGACTGGCCCACGGCTGAAAAAGTTTGCTGACCCCTGGTCTATAGTGTTCTGAGTGCTGCAGCCACTCCTGCTAATTTACCCCTCAGTTTCCCGTTAGATTTGTCCTGTGGTGCAGCATCACCACAATATTGCAGCTAGTGCATTTGTAACAAAATTCTCAGTGAAAAGCTGACAGTAAAAGAAGGCATATTTTAAAAAGTATTATTTGTTGTATTTTTAATTTGGTCTTCAATCTCACTGGCAGGAATAAAAACAGAATTAAAATATAAATTTAACAAAATGTAATAAACTTAAACGATATAATCCCTAAACCAAGCACAGCAACAGATGTGAACTTTCACCATTCTTCACTACTGTCATACAAAAGTTGCTGAGAAGTTCAGAAAAAAGCAAAAGAGGAGTACTGTTTTTCTGTAGAGCAATGGAAAAATGTGCTTAATTCAGCAGGGTTCTGTAGCTAAATCTCAGTATATCCTATTTTCCCACCTCTATGTAGTTTTTATATGTATTATGAGTCATGGTTTATAGGATCTATGAAGGTCAATCAGTTCATTAAGAACTTTTGAAATGCAACTTTCAGAATTTGGAAAATATTATAGGAAGACTTTATTACGCCATTTTGAATTAATTTATGAGATTTGTAGTAATATGATGGTAGATCTTATTTTTTATTCCACCTGCAGTCTGTCACCAAAGAAAGAATCCATTTTATGTTTTCTACAGGAACAAAAATATTTGGGTGATCTTAAAAATACATATGCAAAATCACAAGAGCTGGCAATCCTGATTTCTTAATAATCACTCTAACATAGCATTAAGCTGCCCAGACGTCTCTCAGTTGCATGTTTTGAAGGTGTGAGCTACCTGTTCCCAAGGCTGCTCCTGTGACAGCAGAACTACTTTTATTTCACAATGTGCTTTATATGTGTTTTGACCTCAAGCATTTTGTCATCTTTACCAGAAGGAACTATTATGAAGAGTGCTTTTCGTTATGCCCTATAAATCCTTGGTTGCCCACTGCAGGAGCCTGATGGAAGCGATCAATCTGCCAAGGAATTACTACAGCAGCAAGCCTGCAAATGCTTTATGGTTTACTTACTCTAATTGTTCATTTCATGCCAAAAGCGTGAGGGTGATGCTGATCATACCTATTAAGCTTATTGCATTTGGGGGGTAGTTTTTTCTAAGAAACTGATTCCATTCAGGACTATGCATATTCAGAAATCTGAACCACAGGATTTTCAGACATGCTTTATTGGCAAATGGGTTTGCCCCTGAAAAGCACAAATCTCACCCCAAGTGCTGTATTGAGTTTGCACACCCAAGTTTGCCCACAGCTGTTTGCCACTGCCTCTGATATGAGCCTCTCCCCTCCTTGTCTCCTCTCCTTCCTCCTCTTCTCCATTCCTCTCACTTAACAACCTTCCCTGCACTCTGTGTCTGTTTCTTGTAGCCCCCAAGGTTCTCATTTCCTCTACTCGGGCCTGTCTCTGACACACCAGCACCCTTTCTTTTCTCCTGCTGCTGGGAGACGTCTGAGAGAAGCAGCACAGAGACTGGTGCGCCACACTGTGGTATCCCAGCATACACAGGGAGGAGTGTATCAATTGAAAGAATCGAAGGAACTATCAGGAAAATTAACAGCAGGGATACAATATCATCATTTGAATGAAGTATTTAAGAAAGATAGGATACGAGGGTTTGGGGAACAAATATCACAACCGGAGAGAGATTTGTTAGTATGCAAAAGTGCTCGGTCCCTGCTCCTGCCAACCTAGCAGTTCGAAAGCACGTCAAAGAGCAAGTAGATAAATAGGTACCACTCTGGCAGGAAGGTAAACGGCGTTTCCGTGCGTTGCTCTGGTTCGCCAGAAGCGGCTTAGTCATGCTGGCCACATGACCCGGAAGCTGTACGCCGGCTCCCTCGGCCAGTAAAGCGAGATAAGCGGCGCAACCCCAGAGTCGGCCATGACTGGACCTAATGGTCAGGGGTTCATTTACCTTTAAAAGTGCTGTCTAAAATGTGTAAGATATTATTGGAATGGGAGACAAAGGATAAGCAAGTAAAATCCTCAATTGGATTTTACCTCAATTGTCCTCAATTGGACAATAGATATTGGTTATAATAGAGATATGGAAGCATGGGAACGATAGTGGAATATGGATATAAAATTTACAGCGTGCTATGGTTTAAGAGAAAATTATATGAAAATGTTTTATCGATGGTACCTAACACAGAGTAAATTGGCAAAAATGTATAAATCAAAATCAAGTAAATGTTGGAAATGTAAAGAGAAAGAAAGTTCTTTTTATCATATGTGGTAGTCTCATAGTATAAGGTTAAAGCTTAAAGGTAAAGGTACCCCTGCCCGTACGGGCCAGTCTTGACAGACTCTAGGGTTGTGCGCTCATCTCACTCTAGAGGCCGGGAGCCAGCGCTGTCCGCAGACACTTCCGGGTCACGTGGCCAGCGTGACAAAGCTGCTCTGGCGAGCCGGCACCAGCGCAGCACACGGAAACGCCGTTTACCTTCCCGCTATAAAGCGGTACCTATTTATCTACTTGCACTTAAGGGTGCTTTCGAACTGCTAGGTGGAGGTGGGCAGGAGCTGGGACCGAACGACGGGAGCTCACCCCGCCGCGGGGATTCGAACCGCCGACCATGCAATCGGCAAGTCCTAGGTGCTGAGGTTTTACCCACAGCGCCACCCACGTCCCTAAGGTTAAAGCTTACCGGGAAATTATATATAATGAATCGAAAAAGCTGTTTAAATTAATGTTTGTAAAAAAAACCCAGAAGCCTTCCTGTTGGGAATTATAGGGACAGAACTACCCAAACTGTATAGAAATTTATTCATGTATACAACTACAGCGACATGAATGTTACTTGCCCAAAAATGGAAAGAAGAAGTCCCAGCGAAAGAAGAATGGATATAAAAACTTATGGAATATGTAGAAATGGCAAAACTTACTGGAAATATAAGAAATCAAGATAACAAACATTTTATAAAAGAATGGAAATGGTTTATTGAAGATTTACAAACAAACTGTAAACAGATAAGAACATTGGCAGGATTATTGTAATAACCTGCAGTTTTAGAAGAGTATATATTTAAAGTAGATGAATAAATGAGTAAATTAAGTAATGAGTAATTTGGAATATGCAGAGAATATAAAAAATAAATTTAAGGAACTGCAGAAAGAGGGGGAAAGAAGTCAAGTTTTGAAATATTAAAATGATTGTAAAATGATTGAAATGTATAAAACTGGAAATCATATATGCATTTTGTTACATTTTTTGGTGCACATTCTTTATCAAGGTAAACAAAGGCTTAACAGGGCAACTGAATGTGGTCAGTATATTGCCATATATTTCTGACTATACACTGTGGGAAAGGCAGTTGGGAAGAGTAATGACCTCTGCAAATGCAGGCCTACCTTCTTCATCCTCTGGACAGATTTGTCCTGCCTCTTTTCACACAAGAGTAATGCCAAGCTCTTTTGACTATTGTTGCCTGTGACATTTCTCTGAGGGGAAGTTATTCCTTTAGAAATCTGGCACATTGATCTCATGGGCTGTCTTTCCTCCATAGATGATGCTCTCCCAGTGCCTTTCATCTTAGTTGGACATGACCTCAGCTATTATGTAGAAAAGCTACTTGAAAAATACAAAAACCACGGGAGGCACGAGCGAAGCAGAGAAGCATAATTATAAAGATCAACAAGTATAGCTTCTCTTCATTCAAAGCAGTTCAATTACTAACTTCCGCAGTAGTAATGCTTACAAAGTAAGCATTTGTTCTGTTATTCGCACTCCGTTTGATAAAACGGCAGGAAGCCTGGACATTCCAACTAGTACTTAATGGCAGCTTTTATTCATGGTGCGGAAGCAAGAACTTGTTTCACTAATTAATTTGCTTCACATAAAACGGGGCATCAGCTAATGTGGTGTCCTCCATTTTGGGCTACAAAGCCCTTCAGTTCCAGCAAGCACTGCTAACAGTCAGGGGTGGTGGGAGTTGTAGTTCAAAACATCTAGAGGCTTCCCATAATAAATTCAACAATAATTAACAAGATGCTTACAGTGACATCCTATACATGTCCACACAGAAATAAGTCCCACTGGGACTTACTCCCACATAATTGTCTTTAGGACTGCCACCTCAATGAAGTACAAATTATGAAAAAATTACAGAGAAGATGGAGGAGGATTGGAAGAAATTTAAGAATTATTTACAAAAACATTGTAATTTGAGTGAATGCTAAGCAGGATACTAGATCACAAATAATTGAGCACCACTAAACTAGATGATTTAAGATAATAAGTGAAATTGAGAAAATATGAACTTTTTGGAGAATTATAAGATTATAAATATACAGATGGGATATAAGAATGCAAATAAGATAATAAATTGCTGACAAAATGTTATAACGATGAAAGTGGGAGCGGGAGATGTGAGGAAGTCCAAAGAAAATGTGAAATTATGTTAAGATATATGTTACACTGTTTATTATGTTTATTTTTATTGTAAACTCCAATAAATATTTAAAATAAAAAAAAACAAATTATGAAAAAATTACTTGTAGGAATTCCTGCTGTACAATGTTAGAAAGTAAGCCTTCTTTACCTTCTCCTAGGCCAGACTGGATCCTAATCCAGCACCACTACATTCCTTAAAGGCTCAACATCACTCTAATGAGATTAAGTCAAGAGCTGTTGATCCTGCTGGACCAGCATCTTAAGAGACGAAAGTATTAGGAATTCTGGGATACAAACATCCTCAGTGACGTGGATCAATGAGGCACTTGACCGGGAGGACTCACAGAAGGCGTTTTATCATTCGGCAAACGCAAACACCCCCTTGACCTTTTGACGCAGCTGCTGTTGCTGCCAGTTGCTGGTGAGATCCTGAGGTCCACAGTTTCACATTCCTGCTCCCCCTTTCTGTCAACCTGTAACTGGACCTTGACATCCCTCTGATCCTGTTGATGCTACTAACATCACTGCCTCTCCTCTGCTCAGCAAAGGGCCATTGTGACCGTATCACTAGAGCAAAAGTCAGAGGTTTCGCAGGTGATGCCACTATGGCTTATACTTCAGCTCTAGGCAGAGGAAAGATGAAAGGTTCTTAATCTCAGGGTCATGTGTTCAAGCCCCATGTTGGGCAAAAGACTGGACTGGACTAGATGACCATCGTGGTCCTGTCCAACCCTGCAATTCTATGATTCAAGGCAGCAGCTCGAACTTGAGGAAGGATTATGCTGCACAACAGTAACATTCTAAGAACTAATAACATCCAGCATAAACAGACCCTTCTGTCTTCCCAGAAATGAAGAGAGGCATGAAGGCTATAGATTTCCTTTGATATATATTTTTTAAATGTTTTGCTTGTATCTATAGAGCTTCCATAAGAATAATAATATGAGACTATACACAGACAATTTTCAAAAAAAAACAGAAATCCTCCTTATTTTCTAAATGGGAAAAATGTTTCAATAAGATTTCTTTAACATGGCTTTCATACAATACAATATATCATTTTCTTTGTAACAAAAGGGGTTGCTTTGTATCATTATATTCATTGTTTTAAAAGCAATCTATCCTACTTATATAACATGCATTCATTTCTTACAGATTATTGAATTTCCCTTTGCTATTTATAATGAGGATGAATGTCTCAAAATGAATCCTTTTCTTCCTACACTCAACATGAAGGGAAAGCTTCACCTTCCACTGAATGGATCCAGATGCTGTAAATGTTGCTGTTATTATTTATTTATTTATACTTGCCTTTTTTCTGGCTGGATCTACACAAATATAAAAAATGCTATGAAAATGCTATTTTAAAAAATGCTATAAAAATAAATATGCAATTTTCCATTGGGCTCGACAGCGCCATCTGGTGTCACATTTTTATAATGCACTTATAATATTATAATTGCAGCTGTGTAGCTGAGTCCTGAGACTCAAGGCATCCTACAGATAAGAGCAAGAGCCGTTAATAACACAGAATACCTATTATTAAAATACAATTAAATGTTTATAGAATTAAAACTATCAATCACACCAAACAAATGATTGCAATAAAAACAGCATGGCACCAGCACTTTAACTAAAAGCAGTCAGTTCCTCAAAGCCTGTTGGAGCAAGAACGTCTTCACCTGCCAGCAGAATGGACAAGGGAAGGAGTTCCAGAGTCTGGGAGTAGCCACCACCAAGAAGGCCCTCTCCTGCGTCTCTACCAAGTATGCTTGTGAGGGTGGCAGAATTGCCTCCCCCAAGGATCTCAAACCCGGGCAGATTTGTTTGAGGGAATATGGTCTTCCTAAGCCCTGTAGGAAAGGCCTACTGTTAAGGAAAGGCCTTCTGATTTAACAATACAGCAGGGCCCCCAATCAAAAACTGCATTCGAAGGCTGCTCGTTGTAATGTTTGCCATGGCAGAAAACAGTTGGATGCATACATGCACCCAGTAAGAAACAGAAAGTAATGCTATAGGATGCGGGAGTGGGGGCTAGCCTGCCTGTCATCTGTGGCACCCACCCAAGCCTTGGGTTTTATACCTGTAAGAAGGGTCTTGAAAACATGTTTTTGGTGTGAGGAATTCAAAACTATTACAATTGTTTTGATTCAACAACATTTAGCTTGGTAAATCTACATTTGATTAAAAAGCACATAAACTTCTCGGAAAATCAAAGAATTTTAATGTTACTTTCTGAATATGTCAGGTAATGCTAAATATTAATAATAGTAATAATATTAATAATAAATTGAAATACTAATAATATATACTATAACTGCAAGTACTTTGCAATCATTTTTAATGATTTCTATGCAATTTGACACGCGTATTACTTACTAAGTAAAACGAAGTTATATTAATTTAACCAAAATATCTTTTGAATTCCCATCATGTTACAACTTTTTAGTACTCCATATTTTTGGAATTTGAAAATTTAAAATTTCAACATGCCCTAATGGGACAGCCTTGTCTATTCTCACCTGGAGCCAGAAGCTGGGAAGACACAGAGGCCTGACTTGCTCTCAGTGATGAGTCCCAACTACAGTTTGCCCGCCTTGCTGCTAGAACGCTAATGGAGGATGCAAACTGTTGGAGTGTTGAAGCTGTGAGCCCTTCCATCATCTCACATTCCACCTGTATACATGTGTAAATAAAACCACGAATCACAAAACATAGTATTCTTTAGTGATCTTCAATCCTATGTAGGAAGTCTCTCACCACCTGGAGGCGTGGGTGTTTGCAACAGCTTTCTATCAAAGAGCTGATTAGATTCATTGCTTGGGAGGGGATTTTGAGGGTATAATTCATGTCACCAACCTCTTTGGACCCATGGGAACCCTGGCAAGCCAGAGATATTGTTGTGGGAACCACAAGTGCACACAACCAAGCACACACTGCAACCTATTCTATTGGCTACAGTAAATGGCTAAACCTAATAAATGGCAATTTATTTGGCTTAGGAAACTGCCAGATATGGCAACTAAGGCTTTAATTAAAAAGACAAGAGAAGGAGGGATCATCCCCACAGCCAAGGGGTGAGGCTGGGTTGGGCCAGGCATGCAGGGAGGCAGCGGGCGCAGGTGCCCTCCTAGCCCAGGCAGGTAAGGCCCATGGGAGGTGAGGGGCCTGCAGAGGATTGGAGCTGGGGGGGGAGGGCAGAAGGGAATGGGCGAGGCCTGGCTTGGAGTGGGGAGCTGGGAACGCAGCACCGAAAAAAGTGCAGTAAAAAAATCACGTGGGTCAAATAATGAACGCTGTTAAAGGTAAAGGTACCCCTGCCCGTACGGGCCAGTCTTGACAGACTCTAGGGTTGTGCGCTCATCTCACTCTAGAGGCCGGGAGCCAGCGCTGTCCGGAGACACTTCCGGGTCATGTGGCCAGCGTGACAAGCTGCATCTGGCGAGCCAGCGCAGCACACAGAACGCCGTTTACCTTCCCGCTAGTAAGCGGTCCCTATTTATCTACTTGCACCCGGAGGTGCTTTCGAACTGCTAGGTTGGCAGGTGCTGGGACCGAACGACGGGAGCGCACCCCGCCGCGGGGATTCGAACCGCCGACCTTTCGATTGGCAAGTCCTAGGCGCTGAGGTTTTACCCACAGCGCCACCCGCGTCCCCTATAGGGTGTAAGCAGTGGATGCACGCAGTAGCGTGGGGAGCAGTGGGAGCACAAATGGAAAAAACAATAAATCAACAGCGCGGATGGGCCGATGGCGCGCATGCCAGCAGTGAGGGCTCCGTATACCCACTCTGGCACGCGTCCCATAGGTTCACCACCGCTGTAATATTGCATCCTATTATCAGGCTGTTAAGCAGGCCTCATTAAATAAATGACTGGCTTCTCTCTGAGGAAACTATTGAAAAGAAGAAGAAATTAATAAAAGGTTTAATATGGTACCATGAAAAATAATAATTATAAAAATAAATAAACTTGAGTACAATTCTGTTAAAAGGGCGTAGCCAGGATTTATTTGGGGGGGGGGCAGGCTTTATGTTGAGGTTGCAGAACCAATTTATCTGTGATGCAAATGGTCAGTTGAGTATTTTTATTTACTTACTTGATTGGTGGGCAGCTCCCCCCCTGCCCCCGCCCCCCCCCGCTGTGCCCATGTCTCCCAGTCTATTTCTCTCTAGCAGTCAAGATCAAGTCTGTGTCCTGGTTTATGACTATGCACATCTTTTTAAGCAATGAACCATCACATTTCAGGTGTGACAAGAGATGTATCAATATGGATATATCACAATCTACATAGTCCTGAAAATTTGGTAAACGGTCAAAAACATTCCAGTTTATGAAGAGAGGAGAAGGGGAGGTGTAATACCTTCGTGCTTCCAGTACTTTCAAGCAAGAAATACCCCATTATCTGTGTGTAGAAAATATTATCAAATGAGGGAGAAAAGTGAGTTCAAATCCCCCGTGCAAAGATTTTTTTATATATTCTTGTTATTAGATCTGAGAGTGTCGCTGAGTATGTTGTAACCTTATGAAAAAGTGGGCGAAGGATTTGGGACGTCACATGAAGAAGTGGAATTGGATCAGTATGTGTTTTTGTGATAATATTCATTGAGTACCAGTGATAGGGGGGAAAGTGCCAGAACTCACCACGAATCCTCCCTTGTTCTCTTATTATGGCAATGACACCCACCTGGGAGGGGCCAGTGAGTTCCGGCTGAAAAAAGGCCCCGCAGAGCCCTGTTCCATTTTGTGTGTGCAGCCCATGGCAGCCAGGAACACTTTTATCAAGGTGGGAGGACAAGCACATCTTTTTTTTACCAAAAGAAAGTACAGGATCGTATACTGAGGAACATATTGCTTAAAACTAGTATTTACTGGTCTGATTTAACAACAAAAACTCGGTATCAATACTCTCCAAGTTAAGTCAGATTTATCATTCTGTAAATATTTGGAGTTTGCTGTCCAATAATGCAACCTTTTCAAACCGAAATTCTGCTTATTTTAAATACTGTAAAGCAACCATAAGCTGTAACATTTATGATAACCTAGCTCTTACTGCAAACCCGTCTTTAATACTTGATTTGCTATTTTTGTGAAATGCACGTTTAGACAACCAAGCATACATCTCACTCATATGGAAAAAACGTCAGCATAATTTGTTATACCAAAGCCAATTTATTCTAAATGGTAAATGCCCTATGGAGAAGAAACCTATCCTGTTTTAATATAATTGTGAAGGCAGGACACAGCTCCAGCAGCCTCCATGCTGAAAATAAATGACCATCATGGAGAAATGCAACAAATAAGGACAGAATGCACTTTGCAGGTAGTCACAAATGCTATTGTTTCAGAGTGTGGTTCTTTATGGTTTTAATTAAAGTAACACCACTGGGATTTTTAAAAGGCTGCAGATTAGGTTTCTGGATTCAAACTGAGTTGAGGAAATAGGTAGGAACCTGAGCATATCCTTTGCTGGGTAGACCAGACAACTGGACTAAGAGCTCCCTGTTCTTGGATATAAAGTTTGTGAACATATTATCATTATTTTGTGTGATCTCAGAAGCTAAGCAGGGTCAGGCCTTGTTAGTACTTGGATGGGAGATGGTCTGGAAAAACAGGGTGCCATAGGCTTTGTTGAGATTACTGGCTTGCAGAGGGTTGGGCTAGGTGACCCATGGAATCCCTTCCAATTTTACGATTCTATGATTCTATGATTATTATTTCTTAAACTCCTAAAACCCAGGTGCTGCAGAAATCATAATTTAATCCAATAGATCCTGTCAGTAGGTTCACAACCTAAAAAAATGAACTGATACAAGAGTAAGGATAGAGAAGAGGGAAAGCGGAGGATGTGCATACACATAACAAGACAGCCATTAAATTCCCAGCTGTTTTCCCCCCTAATTGTAGCAAGAAACTTGAAAGTAGATGTTCCATGATGTTAGTATGGTGCAGGAGAACCAGCTACAGGAGGCTGAGACCTTTTTGACCCCCCTATATTTTTGAGTTCGGGACCAGGGACCCCCAATGTTCCAAAAGCGCAGAGTCAAAGCACAGAGTCAACCACAGCGCAGCTCCAGCAGCCAGGTCTGTCTCCTTCTCCTCCTACCGCGAAAGGGAAGGAGGATCAAAGCAGCCACCCACCAGCGGCGGTACCAGGAGGAGGTGGACAAGGATCCACCAGCCACTGAAGTTGCACAGCCACCACATTTGGCTCCTCCCCCAGCTCCTACCAACGCCCTGATGTCACACGCACTACGTTCTCCCTCTACTCCAAAATTGCTCTCATAAGTTGGCACCTCTGGCACAATGGAGTAGCTATATGGTTGGACAAGGGCTATTATGGAGACCTATAAGGTTCAAACCCTCAGAGCCAGGAAACTCACAGAGTAACCTTGAGCCACTCATTCTCTTAACGTAATTAACCTTTAGAGGATTCGTATATGCATAGTATTCTGGCATCCTATGACAACAAACCTCCAAAATAGTGTCCAGGCCATAGGTGCCATGGCCCCCACAACATTTTAAATGAGGGGGCCAGGCTCCCACAAAGTCCGGTGCAGCCGCACGTGCACTCTGCGGGGCATGTGTGCACTATATCATCACACACCCCTGGCATGTGCGTGCTGACATCACCCATGCACATAGCAGGGCATAGTGCTGTAGCAGGGGATCAAATACTTTCCCCCCTCGCTGTAGATGGGGAGAACAAGATGAAAATGAGTTCAATATAGAGAATGTATCTATGGCCACTGATAAGACAGAAAAGTTGCCGGATGTGCCAGATGACTCTAACTTAATGCTTTCAAAAGATATTTAGGAGGAGGTTTACAAAAAGTAGGAGTATTGCTATACCATTAATGTGTAGGTTTTTCTTAAAGGAGCTACCTGGGAAATCAGTAGAAAAGACAAAGAACCTGTGCAGAACATGGTGTAATTTCAGAACAAGAAAAATTAATTTCAGAATGAAAGCAGTAACGGTTGGTCCACTCAGGTGGTCTGTGGCATGTCTGTAAAAATGCAATGAGAAATCATATTGCATCCAGCACAGTGCATTACAATTGCTGCAGCAGACAGAAAAAATAATTAGGAAGTCTGCCAAGAGCTTCAGCCACTTTTCCAGCGGTCGTGGGTTGGGGGGAAGTGTGAGAACTGCTGAGGTAAATATTGTTTGCTATTTTTAAGTAAACTTACATTTTTAATGAAAACTTTTCACACATTTTAATTATATTTAAGCTATGTACAATATATGTTAGGACCCAGACAAAAACACTGGTCAGGCTCTTTATAGTTAATATCACACGTTCTGGTTAATACAAGCAAGTCACAACTCCCTTAGCTGCTAGTCTGTGAGAATATAGCAGCAAGCTGTGACCGATCCTTGTTAAGAGTTTGGTAATGAAGGTAGCCCTGGGATTGTCTGGAAATAAACTGACAGTGTTGAAGGGCCTGGAAAACAAGGGCCTCGTATATTGCTGAACATATGCAACTCTTAAAGTGCCCCCCCCCCTGCTGCCGCCCATGCCTACAAGCTTCCCTGTTTCACCTGCCCCATTAAACCATCTGTTAGACATGTGTCAGGTAAGTTGCTGGAACCCACCTTGGTCAATGCAGATATTGCTTCAGCACTAATCATCATCATCATTTATTTCTATCCTGCCCATGTGGCTGGGTTTGCCTCCAAACTCTGATTGCATATGCATGCTACTGGATACTAGGATACCACCATGATACTAGGAAGAAGACGACAATATTTTCAACAAATACAGTGGTACCTCAGGTTAAGAACTTAATTCGTTCCAGAGGTCCGTTCTTAACCTGGAACTGTTCTTAACCTGAAGCACCACTTTAGCTAATGGGGCCTTCTGCTGCCACCGCACAATTTCTGTTCTCATCCTGCAGCAAAGTTCTTAACCCGAGGTACTATTTCTGGGTTAGCGGGCTCTGTAACCTGAAGCATATGTAACCTGAAGTGCATGTAACCCAAGGTACCACTGTAGAACAAGTGCATCAAAGCTGTACTTTAGGCGGCAAAGAGCAGCCAAATGATGGTATGAAAGTGATAAGTTTCTGGAAACATTTTTGTGGGGGTGGGGGAAAGAAATACCTTTTGGTGCCCAAAAGTCTGAAAACAAAATTTTCCAAGACCATCATTTTCTGCTAAATTAAAAGTAACTCCTAACATGGCCTTAAAAGCCAAAGTTCCTACCCCCCCCCCCCCCGCTGTAATAAGCAGTCAGTTCTGGGGGTGAGGAGATATTTGAAAATAAAACCTGTAGTATATTTGATAGCTGGGTTGTGCCCTATCCCTGGCCTGGTGAATAATTCAGAAGACTGGAATTCATTCCTGAAACTCACTCATTGCAGCTGGAAGAGGGGCTGGGGCAAGGCATCCTATCAAGAGCCTTTTCTCTAAGTGCAAAAATACTGTAAGGTGTCATTTTGATATGTATTACTTAGAATTGGTTTTATGTTGCATATATCACGAAGTCAGAAGAGGGGAGTTATTTGAAGGGGTTCTCATGTTCAAACCTGCCAACTTTTGAAAATTCAAGTTTCAAAAATCCCGGGGTGGGACGAGACAATCCATTGTTAGATTCCCCTGCACAAGCCCCATTGAGATGAGGAATTCAATGGAGATTGGCTGCTTCTGTTCTCAACAGGGGTGAGGCACCCCTGGAAGCTAAGAAATCCTGAATGTTCTCATGGAGTTTCCGGTTGACACTGCTGATGCTTCATTTGAAACCATGGTCTCACTGTGGAATGGTGAGATGAAAAGCACTATCAATGGTTCACCCCCAAACACACTCTCCTGTGCTGAAGAGCCCAACTTTCCTGGTTTACTGAGATATTAAGGATGATGAAACAGGCAGGACAATTAGAATGCAGAGGACACAAATAGTATCTATGAGCAGACACAAGAGCACATTATAGTGCTTACTTTATGTTAGTGATGTTGGAGAGAGTCTTACTTCTCATCAGCCCTGGGTTCTCAGAGATTTTCTATGTAGTAAATGTTGGAGAGAGAGAGGTTTGGATGAGAGAACCTACTCTCCAGTAGCAGAATTAAGCACAATGGCCATTGCAAGCAAGTCTCCACTCATTGGCAGCAAAATGTTGATGTCTGGACTGTAACTTCCCTGAGATCATATCATGACTTAGGCTGCCCTGATTTGTAAAAACGCTTTCAAAAAAACATCAACGTACGATAGCTCTCAATGCAATTTTGCATTGACAACGGATCACTGCTCTACAGTGCCCTCTGGTGTCACATTTTTATAACTCGTTTTTAACGTTTTAACTGACCAGTGTAGATAAGGGTAGACAATGTCTGCATTCCTTGGGAATGAGGAATGGACCAGGCAACAGTATGGCATCCAGAGAATTTAAAGTACATGCTATGTTTGCAAATGGGCGAAAATAAAAGTGTTTTCCTGCAGGCCAGTATGAAGATCTGTCAAATGTAGCCTTGCTATAAATAGAGCGAAGTTTCTATCTACATGTATTGTTTTAGTAGATTTCATTGTCACATAAGCTTGGCCTAAAAGACAAAGATGTTGGTTTTTTAAAAACTTCTCCATTTGATCACCTAGAACAGGCATGGCCAAACTTGGCCCTCCCGATGTTTTGGGACTACAATTCCCATCATCCATGACCACGGGTCCTGTTAGCTTGGGATGATGGGAGTTGCAGTCCCAAAACATCGGGAGGGCAAAGTTTGGCCATGCCTGACCTAGAACATGGGTAGGCAAACTAAGGCTCAGGGGCTAGATCCGGCCCACTCGCCTTCTAAATCCAGCCCACGGACGGTCTGGGAATCAGCATGTTTTTACATGAGTATAATGTGTCCTTTTATTTAAAATACATGTCTGGGTTATTTGTGGGGCATAGGAATTCGTTCATTCCCCCCCCCCCAAATATAGTCTGGCCCCCACAAGGTCTGAGGGACCGTGGGCAGGCCCCCTGCCGAAAAAGTTTGCTCACCCCTCACTTAGAACAATGGTGGGAGACTTCCAGCCCACAACTGTAATTAAAATAAATAAAAATCCACCAGCATTTTGGTGTGAATTTCTCTTAATACATTTTTGTATGTTGTTTCAACTAATATACACATTTTTGCAAGCATTTTTTTCTAATAGCATTTATTTTGGTGTTTTTTTAAACAATTATTCATTTTTATGCATACTTCCACTAATATATTTTTGGAAACACGGGTTGGTTTGCCAAATTTGACTAAGTGCAAATTTCAAAGGATGGCTGTATTTTGGTTCTCCTATTGTTTCACAATGTGCAGATTTCCATAGAGTCACCTTGAAATGTGACCTGAAACAAATCCTCTCCAAAAACCTGTTGCAAAGAAATAAAGGAAAGAATCAGGAGTTGAGTCACCTGACATCATGGTGCTATCAGGTGATGAATAGATTGTGATTGTGCTCATAATGCTATTGGGGTGGCCATATATGACCTTGCTTTCAACACCATTTGTGCCGATGAAACTTTTGGGGTGGTCACACTGCCTCATTTCTAATCAGTGCACATCCCATGACTTCCTGCTGAAATCCCGTAACTCATCCCACAAATGTTCTGGCTTATTTTTGTCCCACTCTTGTTGTGCTATAGCCTCTCTGGACTGCAACAATGTGGTAGCATTGGGGAAGCATCACAGAAGAAATGGCAAAAATAAATTTGCAATCAACGCACTATTATTTTGTCAAGAAAATGCTGAGGAGCCTTTCGCGTCTGCCAAGTCTGCCTGTAAGAGGGGAGCCTGTTTCACAGGAGTTCCCCAGGGAAAGAGATGGAAGGTTGGTGAGATCTCCCCAAAGACGTGATTCATATCGTTCACAAGTAACACAGAAAATGAAACACATGATTAGAAAACACACTGCAGCCC
This sequence comes from Podarcis pityusensis, assembly GCF_964106645.2. Taxonomy (NCBI): domain Eukaryota; kingdom Metazoa; phylum Chordata; class Lepidosauria; order Squamata; family Lacertidae; genus Podarcis; species Podarcis pityusensis. Next base: position 3,296,131 of record NC_138038.1, on the reverse strand, counting down.
TGGTTTTAAAGAGGATATTATTCATGGAGTCATTTTGTCAAGAACTATTAAGAACCTACAGACTCACATCATTCAGCCCCCCCCTTCTTCAAAATGTAACAGTCCTGTCTACTGGACATTTATCAGAATTTTGGTCAGTTTAGTTTTAAATGACTCAATCAATAGGGTTTTGGAGGGCACATCTCTTGGGAGATAATTGCACAGGAAAATAAATTGCACTGTCAGGAAGATTTCTCTGATATTCAGCATTTCAGGTCAAGCACATCCACAGACTCCTTCATAGGTTTGTTTTTGTTGTTTAAATGAAACCTAAACCTCCCCTCGCTCCCCGACTACTCAGATGAAAGAATACATGTTTTCGAGAGAGAAACACCTCCCGCCCCCACAAAAGACACTTGGCCTTGCCAGCTATGCCATGCCCTCCATCCCCATCCTCAAATAGCTGCTCAGCATTCCCTGCCCACTGGACACTGTTAGTCATCATTGAGCCATTTGGGGTTTTCTCCCCCTGTATATATTGTATTTTTGCAAACCTATGGATAACTCCCTGTTTTGTGGATGGATTTTGGCCTACCTACCTAAGAATCCACACTTTGATAACGAGTTTAGTACATAGGATATTGCTTTTTTAAAAAAATCAGCAGTGAACAGTATTGTGCAATAGAAACAGGCATCGAAGCACCACTACTTGAAAATATGAGCAACTTAAATAACTGAAAGGCAAATGGGAACATGAACATCTACACAGCATTGCATTACAGACACAATGCTAAGAGTAGCTCTAAAATGAAATGGGAGGGAGAACAACCACATAAGAGGAAAGAAAGAGCAGCGACTGAGGCCTTCGAGGACTCCTGACCAAAATCATATTAGATTTACACCAAGCCATTCATGTTTATTTCACAGGCTCTTAACTGTGTTACACATCCTTAGGGGAAGGATGACTAATTTGGGAATGATTGTAATATGGCTAATTTTCCTCAATTTCAGCTAGTATGAATAGCCTGATCTTTTTCATCTTTTGTGATGCCAAACAGCCCATACTTCAACACCAGACTAGATTCATGATTTGTGACCATCTTATACAGTAGCCCCCTCGCCTGCAAAAAAGCCCACACACGCCAATCAGCAGAAATCAGTTTTCCAAACATGAAAACCAAGAGGTACCACTTGATCTACAATATTCTGTGTGCTGCTCAGCTACACCATTCAAGATGCTATGCAGCCCTGCAAGCAAAACATAATACCAGCCACAGCGTGACATAAGCATAAATAATTCATACACCCACAATGGCATTGTTAAAAATAGACTATTCTTTGTGACACTATCAGACATGCTCCTTTGAGAATTTGTTGTACCTCGAGACAAGAGGCTTTCAAAGTGGATGGGGAATGACATCTTCATCCGTGCCTGTGTGCAAAGCCCCATTAGTAAGGCACAATTATCAAGGTGCAACTGCTAACACAGTGAAGCTCCGTTTCAAAACCATGCAGTCACACAGCTCCACATGCATATATGAGGCAAGGAGGCAGTCGATCTTGAAGCAAACCAAAATCTATCCCAGACATCTGCAGACTGTGGCCTATGGCAGTGCCCTTGCAAAGTGATTCAGAACTGGGGATGTGGCAACTGAGGTCTTGGCAAAAAAAAAAAAGAATTTCCGCAAGAGCATGCATGCCTTGCCCCCCCCCCCAAGGGATGCGGGTGGCGCTGTGGTCTAAACCACTGAGCCTCTTGGGCTTGCTGATTAAAAAGTCGGCAATTCGAATCTGCACAATGGGGGGAGCTCCCATTGCTTTGTCCCAACTCCTGCCAACCTAGCAGTTTGAAAGCATACCAGTGCGAGTAGATACTTAGGCACTGCTGCGGTGGGAAAGTAAACAGAGTTTCTGTGCACTCTGGCACTTGTCATGGTGCTCCATTGCACCAGAAGCAGTTTAATCATGCTGGCCACATGACCTGGAAAGCTGTCTGCAGACAAGTGCCCTTGGCCTGAAAGCAAAGATGAGCACCGCACCCCATAGTCAAATTTGACTGGACTTCACCGTCCAGTGGTCCTTTACCTATGGCCCCCCAAAAAACATGACAGTGCCACAGAACTCCTGGGTGGATTATGTGGACCTCCTGGGGTCCTCAGACCACCAACTGGGAACCACTGTTTTAGTGTATTGTTGTTTTTTCCCCTTTTTAATGGTTTTATCTTTTTGTAAGCCACTTTGAGGGGATTTTTTAAACAACCAAACTGAGTATAAATCTTATGAAACAAAGAAAGAAATAAAAACCATAACAGGGCCTCACATTCACACATGGTAGATGGTAAACACTTCTCAGTGACACTTAAGAAACAAAACAATGTATTTTTCTCACTTTTGCTAATATTTTGTTGCATGCAGCATTGTAAACTAAGCAGCCATCTCTCCAGCTTTTACTCCAGCTATTCAAATTCCAGTTCAGATATTCATTCAACCGTATGAATGTGATTAATATTGTTGGCATCTGTCTGTCTTGAGAGACAATGGCGGGTGCCTTCGAGGGTGAAGTCAAACCTCTGTGCTAGCAGCACCGAAGTGACCTCCTTGGGGCATGGAGGTCTGGGATGCTCAGAATACAAGACACCTCCCCCTCTTGGCCTCACTGCTGGGCTCCAAAGGAAAGCTGAGCAAGACGCCTGGCACCAGCTTGGCTGCAGGAGTTGCTGGAAGGAGGCGTACAAGTCGCCATTCCACTGTCTTAGGGACTCCACTCCAGATTTGTGTAGGGTTTACTCCTTAACTTTTCCTCTCCCAAAGATATCACACAAGGCAGTGGAAGGGATTATTATTATAATTATTATATATTTATACCCCCACTTTCCCCCCCAATGGGACTCAAGGGGGCTTACAGATAAAAACAATAATCACTTAAAAATAGGGGGAAATAATTAAAAAAATAAACTATAGAATTAAAACTATATACATGTATATAAACTGTTTTAAACATACAGATAATCCCAATTAAAACAGCATGGCACCAGCCCTTTCTTTGACTTTACAAGAACTGCTTTGTGAGTTCTGCCTGAAACACGGCCTATGAAGACCTTAAACAAACCAATGGCCATAGTCCCAGTCTTTGACATTAGCCAGTTGCATACACCAAGTTTTACAGCCTCACAGCCTCACCTCATCATCAGCCATGGTTACCTTGCAGGTAGGTACCTCCTGAGAGTTTCCTCCCAAGGTGCTGTCCCTCTTGCCCTCTTCTCCATTTTTCTGGCCTCTGTGGACTCCTTTTTAATCTCCCATCATTAAAGGGGCTGGGTGAATCCCAGCAGCTACAACACAAGCTCCCGCACCCCTCTGCCTCTAGTGGGAGGGCACTGGAAGACCATTTGGAGTCAAGTTATTTCGAGTACCAACAGTCTGGGGATCCTGTGTTTGAATGCCAACGAAACAAAAGCCTATGCTGCTGAGGTCAGAATGTTTCTGGCTCCTCACCATGGAAACCCACAAGTATGGGATAAGGGGCCAGTTCAGGCTCCATCAGATTCCAGAATGAGCACTATGGTGGCAGTTGGATGAGAAGGACAGGCAGAGAGGCCCAAGAACATTCCCTCCTCTCAGGTCAAGGGATTCTCATTCATACCGACCTAGGCTGAATAGTGTGAGTGGTGGAAGTTACTCATGAGTAAGTCAGTGAGGCAGACAGAGCCCAGCCTGATCTCACAGCACAGGCAGGATGGAGGGAATGGAAGGGGGCTTGGACCCATAACCCTGAGATTAAGAGTTTCATGCTCTACCAACTGAGCTATGGGTACTGTGTGGAGCAATGGATGTAAATTTTATCTTTGAACAGTAGGCTAGTTTCTCACGTACTCACACATGCCCCTCTCTATCCTCCCCCATCCAGGCAAGTAAGAGGCATTATCAGGGTCCAAGGACACATTTGAGCCAGGCAAAAGCACTCAAGGAGAATGCAAAGCAGGACTGGTGCTGAACATGGCCCAGATAGAAGGGTGTGTGGCTGGCCAGGGGCTGTACTGCAGGGCCAGGTAGAGAGGCCTGCAGGGCTGCATTTGGCTCCTGGCCCTGAGGTTTCCCACCACTGGGCGAGACAGACCATTGGTTTAATGCAATAAGCCAGGGGTAGGCGACCTAAGGCCCATGGGTCAAATGTGGCCCAATTGCCTTCTAAATCCGGCCTGCGGACAGTTTGGGAATCAGAGTGTTTTTACATGAGTAGAATGTGTCCTTTTATTTAAAATGCATCTCTGAGTTATTTGTGGGGCATAGGAATTCGTTCATATTTTTTTTCAATACAGTCCGGCCCCCCACATGGTCTGAGGGACGGTGGACTGGCTCACGGCTGAAAAGGGTTGATGACCCCTGCAATAAGCGCTTACATTTCTAATCAGCACAAACTTTCTTAGCAGGATCTGAGGTGTAGCAGTGGCTATTAGCCATAACGAGGAATGGGCAAATATGTTGATTTCTGTTTCTCTCCGTTTCTTATTTTTTTCAATCTTAAGTTCAGTTCTCCACATTTCCATATCTGACTGCAATTTTAAATAAATAAATAAATAAATAGATGAATGGTTCTTACAAAGTTTCATCAGAATTTTAGTGTGGATTTCTCCTTATATACACTTTTTTGCAAAGCTATTTTCCCCAATATAATGCATTTTATTTTCAAGACTATATAGAGACCTATGCATACGTTACCCTAAAGAGAGAGAGAGAGTGTGTGTGTTTGCACAGATTACTAGGCTAGCAAATATTTATTGCAAAATTCAGAGACATGCAGATTTTGAAGGACGGCTGTGTTCCAGTTTGCATGTTGTTTTGGAGAGTATGAATTACGCAAATTCACTTTTAAATGTGAACTAAATTGAGTTTCTCCTGCAATCCAATTGTAAATAACAGAAACCTCCATAATCAGAAGTAGCATGTCACTATGTGGGGTAAATAGCAAGGGACGGCCATCACGGTCATGCCCTGTTTATGAAGCTCCAGGCACATCTGGATGACCACTTATAGCAGAATGCTGGACTAGACTGCCATGGATAACGTGGCAATTCCGACATTTTATTTTAGTTTTTTAATTCATTGATTTTGGCACAGAGATATATATGCCATTTTCCCATTCACAAATTCGTAACTTCATTAGGTCACTGCCTCTCCTCTCTCTCACCCCACGTAACAGATGCAGGAAAGGCTTTTCTTTCTAGCCACAGTATAGTAAGAGAGGAAGGGATTGCAGCTGTTCTCTCATTATTAGAAAAACCGCATCTAGCAATTTTCCTGTTCAGGACGGAGCCAAGATTCCTTAATAAGGGTCACAGGCTGTGAAGTCACTGGGACATTTGGAAGAACCCTCTGCATACCACTAAAAATGTCAACTGGGAAGACTACAAATATTATTACAGTCACTTCAAAGCCAGTAACAACTTTAGCCTGCCTCACAGCAACTAATTTTTAATAGGAACCCTATTTTGAACCAAGCAAGTGTTCACTGGTGAGCAACATTGGCTTCACCCATCAGCTCATTCTCACAAACAACATAATAAAACTATTATTTAATCCTCTATCCACATCAGTATGAACAGCAGCAGAGGCCTTTCCAAAGTATACCCCTTTAAGCATCTTGCCTGCCACTCCCATTTCTCTACACCTTGACTTCTGCACGGTAGGGAGTAGCTGAGGTAGAAAAAGAGAAAGTTCTGAATGCCCCTCTGTTGCTGTTCTCGTTGGGGAATGAATGAGGATTCAAGAGGCCATGTTACACCTTCCCAGAAAGTGGCTGGGATGTATACTTGTATGTGAGGGAAGAAGGATGCCTGGGATCCAGGCCAAGCTGGTGACCAGGAGAGAATTCTTTGGAATTCCAGTTGCATCTCTTTAATCGACAGCAATCACAATAGTACAAACAACTCATGTGCTATGAATACCTCTTATTCTTACAGTCTTATTTCTACTTAGAAGCAAGCTTCATTGATATCAATGGGACTTATCATCCCAGGTAACTGTGTTTTGGGTTGCAGCCTTTAACTGGCAATAACATTATCAGAAAAAATGTCTAATATGGTCAAAGGCTCCTGAAAGCAAACACAAATGTACACAATACCTTTTTTGAACTGAATGCCCCCATAGAAGGATAAATTACTATACTAAGTAATACCAGCTTGTGTGAACAATGATGTCTTCCAGAAATAGAAACAGTGGTACCTCTAGTTATGAACATAATTCATTCCAGAGGTCCGTTCTTAACCTGAAACGGTTCTTAACTAGAGGCGTGCTTTCGCTAATGGGGCCTCTTGCTGCCGCTGCACCGTTGACACACGAATTCCGTTCTCATCCTGGGGCAAAGTTCTCAACTCGAGGTAACTCTTCCAGGTTAGCAGAGTTTGTAACCTGAAGTGTTTGTAACCTGAGGCGTTTGTAACTCGAGGTAGCACTGTACAGGCTACTTCAGGCTAAAATTCTGCAAAGTCAATTTGCAACACAATTTAAATTAAATCTTAAGCATGAGAACTGAAACTCACAGCTGCGTGGATACTAGTAGGCCTTTTTGCAATGAAGCGAAACTTTTGAGTCAACTGCTTAACCTCAATTTTAATTTACAAATGAGGTGATTACTTAATTTTTATAATTATGAAGCATGCATGCACTCATACAGCTGTAGAGAAACCTGCTGGGTAAAAAAAGCTTTGGCGGAAAACGATACCTCAATTTTAAAAAGGGGAAGGGGGGCACTTGTCTAATTAGTCATTTACAGGATTGATTAATTAAGTTTGAGAGGGGAGAAAATAAAGCTTGTCACCAGCAAGTTGAATCCTTTTTGCAAATTCAAAGCTGTGGCAATTAGAAACAATTGCCAGGGAACTCATTTGTAAAAGGTCAATGCAATTATTTCTAAGGCCTGGAAAGCTTTCCTTCAATACCAGTCAGTAGTAGGAAGTACTGCAACAGCAATGGTTAGGTTTGCTAATAACCATGAGAGGGTTGTCTTACCATATTTTCACACAGCGCAATTCACCATGGTACTGTGGCAGAAAACATAATTATTTCTGCTTGGAAAAGGAAGATAATGAATCTCTCACCACATCATAGTTTTTGGAGTCTATTCTCTCTTAAATCTTTTTTAGCGGAGAGAAAGGTTCCAACTCTTACACTGTAGTCATCACCTTTTGTAGAAGAGCCACAATAGTACCTCAACATAGGTAAAGGGACCCCTGACAGTTTGGTCCAGTCATGGACGACTCTGGGGTTGCAGCGCTCATCTCGCTTTACAGGCTGAGGGAGCCAACGTTTGTCCGCAGACTGTTTTTCTGGGTCATGTGGCCAGCATGACTAAGCCGCTTCTAGTAAACCAGAGCAGCGCACGGAAACGCCGTTTACCTTCCCGCCAGAGCGGTACCTATTTATCTACTTGCACTTTGACGTGCTTTCGAACTGCTAGGTTGGTAGGAGCAGGGACCGAGCAACGGGAGCTCACCCCGTCGCGGGGATTCGAACCGCCGACCTTCTGATTGGCAAGCCTTAGGCTCTGTGGTTTAGACCACAGCGCCACCCGCATTCCTCCACAGCACCACCCGCATCCCTGTACCTCATCATACCATTCCACAAAATTAGCAGAAACATCTAACCCTCAAGCTAAAACATTTTCAGAGCGTTTCCCTTCTCTCCTGTCTCCTTCCTAGAAAGTTTTCCTTAAGTGACAAGTATCATTCAATTTCACATCTGTATTTCTGTAGCATCAGCACTTCAGCTGCATTTCTCCTTGGCTTTATAAACTTCACTAAATGGTCATTACTGATACTCTAGTAACCTCCAATGGATTTGAGCAAGCTTAAAGGGACATGTGGCAGCAACTCCTTTGCAGATATATCTTTGTGTTGCTTGACCTGAATTGCATATAATCCTTTAAAGAAACAGCTTTGGACGATAGCCCCTCATAGCTCTTAAAAGAGGAGGGGGAAATGACTCTCAGTGACACTTATGTTGCCCCATTTTCACTCCTGTATTTTTCAATCCCAAGCAGAAAAAATTCATTGTGACACCAAATTGAGCATCTTAAATCTCTAGTTGCTGAGTTCAGAAAAAGCTGGAATGCCACTAAGATAATTCTACATACATATAAACCAGTGCATTATACAGATCTTAGCAATGCTTTTCAGAGTCAGCTATATAAAACAGGGATTCAGGTAGCTATGATCCATAGCTAAGATTCATTTGACAAATGTTGCAGCCCTGGGCATTATTTCATACTGGTATTAAATGATTGGTTTCAGTAGCCACAACATAAGAATGTAGGGTGGTGGTTTAAAGATTTCCTTTATGTAGAAAGTTTGCCGAGTACCAATAATCTCACTCTGCTGTTCTGATAAAATATTCAAGTAAGACTTGATCACAGCTTATTCTCCACTTTCCTCTTTTTTAATTGCTCTGTCAAATGAAATGATTTTTGAGGGACTGGCATTTTTTAGGCTATTCGATAGCACTACTTTGTGACTGAATGGTAGAATCAGAATCAGAAGAATCTTTATTTTAATCAGCCACTAGCCATAGCAATAAAATAAAATGTACTGAAGAGAGGTAAAAACTTAACTATGCAAAAGACATCTGGAGGTTTACATCAAAAATCAAATAATAGATCTTATTCTAACTGCCCCTGCTAAAAATTTTCCAGTTTTCCCTGTCACCTGATTATCTTGATCTGCTAGAAGAAAGGACACAGTAGCAATGGTTGAGCGACCCGATATGGATAGTAGCGGAGGAGTAAGAACATCACTCCTCAAATCTTTATAAAGTGTGCAAGCTAGAAGCTTAATTCAATATTCAATATTGCCATAACTGATTCACATGGACATTTTTCCAGCGGAATTTTTTGAAATCAACCCTCAAGTACAGCTGAAGGCAGTGTATTTAATCTTGCATAAGTTAAAGTGTGTCTGTATTTTGGAATTGTTAAATTTTGCAAATAGGGTGTCAATGTTTCTTAATGACTAGGTGAAAAATAATCATACCAGTAGACTGGTAGGGTTTAAATTTAGCCAAAGCCAATAATTAAATGTCCTACACCAAATCTGTAATGCAACAGAGGGGAGATTAGCTTCCACACACAAGGAAGCATTTGGAACACAGGATGGAACAGGGGGGAAATTGCCTTAAGAACTCAGACTGAATAGCGTCTGTAGATCCAAGGTGGGCGCCTGTCCAAATGGGCTAAGGCCCATAAAGTAACTGTGCTAAGGGTTTAGCTTTAAACACTTCAAGTGCTAATGATATGTGACTGCCACCTTTCATATGGAAAAAGCATGTCAGAATTTTGGTGCTTTGAGAGGCTTTTTCCTTTGCATATTTCTGATGTGCTCCTCATGACCCTGTTGACTGAAAAGTAAGGCTGAGGTATTTAAACACTTTAACTGATTAACCATATACCATCTATGGGCCCTATAGTTTCTTGAAAACACCATGACTTTAGTTTTCTTGTAGTTCACAGCCAACTGTTCTCTTTGGCAGTGCAGTGGTACCTCGGGTTACAGACACTTCAGGTTACAGACTCCGCTAACCCAGAAATTGTACCTTGGGTTAAGAACTTTGCTTCAGGATGAGAACAGAAATCACGTGGCAGCAGCAAGAGGCCCCATTAGCTAAAGTGGTACATCAGGTTAAGAACAGTTTCAGGTTAAGAATGGACCTCCAGAAAAAAATTAAGTTCTTAACCCGAGGTACCACTGTATCCTGAGAATGCCCTCACCAATCTTTTCAGGCCCACTTTTGTTTGAGATAGAAGTACCGCATCATCTGCGTATAATAATATAGAGGTGGCTTTTGTGGCCAATTTAGGGGCATGAGACTCTGGGGATGTTGAACTCTGGACAATATCATTTATATATAAATTAAACAGTGCAGGAACTAGGATACAACCTTGCTTAACTCAAACTCAGTGACAAACTTATATGCAAATCGCGAGATTGCAATATAATCTATCACACTGCCTCCATGCTTTGCAAAGTGGATATATTCCCCAGGCCGATCTCCCTTTATTGTACCATTTAATATTAACAAGTCCCTCTGCCTCACAACTTGGGCTAAACAAAGCCCTAAATAATTACATTTATGATCTTTAGACAAATGGGAGGTACCTCTGGCTAAGTAAATATCTGGTTCCAGAATTTGGTTGTAATTGGTGCTGTTTCGGACACGACTCAACGACTAAACAACAACAACATCAGCTGTTTATTATCCTGCTTTGAACACCAACCTGCTATGTTCCATGATATCAGTTTTAGCCCCAATTCCTTTAAGGCTCTGTGCTTGTTGCTTCCACTTTGTCCAGATACCCAATTTCATCTTTAAAAATGCTTCTATTCATCTTATCAATGGGAACCCATTCAACAGCGTTAATATCCTCGGGAGAGGACTACCTATTTCATTTGGAACTAATTTCCGATAGCTCAGCCAGGAATTCAGTCACACCGCCAGGATCGTCCCTCCCCATATCCTATTCCAAGAGGGGTTGACTGGATGGAACTATCCAGCACAGTCTCATTTTCTGCCCTAACACACTGGAACTGGTGCAATTCATTTTGAACTGGTAGACAGTAGAAATACAAGTATTTTACAAAAACTCTCTGCCTTTTTAATCATGTGGCCAGACCAAGATGATGCAGCTAAGCCAATTCTTTCTTTCTTTGTTTTTTGTTCTCTTAATATATGCTTCAATAATATATGCTTCAATTCTGCTTGCCCCCTGCAAAAACTATCCATGCAACTGGATTTAAGTTGCATCTATTAAATACAAGAGTCTTCGGCAACATGCAAATGTGTATGCGCATGTGAATGCCTATGTCCACTTCAGGCCATGATCCTACTGTAAGTGTGAAAATAAGGGTATTTCAAGTACACAAGGGTTTTGTCTGTAATATGTTAGAGGCCGCACAACTTTTTCTGTATTTTTTCTTTCTTTCTTTCACTGGTTCTTTTTATTTCAGGGTTTTGTCTGATCAAGACCTTGGAGATGTTCCTGAACCCCCCACAATGCTGTAGTCAGCACTGTTGAAAATTGCTGGCCTGAGATATATTGTCAGAGATATTTCTAGTCCTTTAAAGCCTATTTAAAATATCCTGTTCCATTGAAGTAAGCAACATTGCATTTCTCTTAAAAGTTGAATGACTATGTACATGATATGTATTGAATTTCAGGAAGTCTGGAACCCAATTGTCATCTATGCATGAAACCAATACAGCTTGGCTACAGTAATGCCAAATGGAGCTGCCTTTGAAAAGCATTTGGAAGCAGACACATCTTGTCAGGCGTGGCCAGCTGTGTATATTCCCTCCAACATTTCTCTGATGAAAATAGGGACATCCTATCCATATTATTATTATTATTATTATTATTTGCTGGCAATCTGACTGGGTTGCCCCAACCACGCAGGGTGGCTTCCAGCATATATAAAAGCATAACAAAACATTAAACATTAACAACTTACCTGTACAGGGCTGCTTTCAAATGTCTTCTAAAGGTCGACTTCCGGGTCAGCGCCATCGGTGAATGGCGGAGTTCCTCCGACCGGAGGAACGGGCTCCGTGGAAACTGGGTCTTCCCACCACGGCGAAGGTGGGGACCCGCTAGAAATCCCAAGCGGAGGAAGCCTGGGAACGTGGGGTTCAGCAGGGCACCAGGAGCGCCCCCCCTACTCACCGGGAACCCCATTTCGGGGCGCCGGAGCGAAGTGGGGTGAGTGGCGCGGTGCTGCGAACTGATTGCTATTTTCACGGAGTGAAGCCGCACAGCCATTGCCGGAGAGCGCTGACCTTTTCCTGTGGACAATTGGACTTAAAACAAGTACCCGTGAGTAGAAACGGAAAATTTGATTAAGAAATATCTCAATTTGGCATCGAAGCGGGAAGGTTCAAAACAGGAAGTCCGCCTTCCGCTTTTTGTATATAGACTGAAGCAAAAACTTTGTAAGCTAAAGCCTGGAAAGCTGTCAAAAAAGTCTAAATTTCCTTCATTCAGAATTACTGAAACCCCCTTGGAAGCAGGAGAAAGGGGGGGGGGGACTTTGTTCAACCCTAGCAGGAGAGGGAGTGAAGAAGGATAAGTTTCCACCGTCTCTAACCTGGGAACGGGGTGTCAGAGACAGAAATTGTTGGAGAGGTTCATCGACTGTGAATGGAACACTTTGACAGATAGCTAAAGAAGAGAAACAAACTGATTCCAATGTTGCCTTTTGCATTCTAAAGAAACAAAATATCTGAAAAATATCTGAAAAACGAAAGTAATTTTCCTTTGTTGAACTTGCCTTAAAAAAAAAAATGGATACAAATAGAAATTGTCTCCTCTAGAGGGAGCTGGTTAAATTGTTGCTGCAGTATACTTGAGGACTCAACAGCTGTGAGATTAAGATCGTGGGACCAGTCTCTTCTGACCTTGACTAAAGATGAGCTGGGAGGAAGATTGGGTGCTTGCTCTATGCAAGACAAGTGCCTTGCTGGAACAGATGCATGAGAAGATGGATTTGATGAATGAGAAAATGGATTTGATTACTCTTGTGGTTAATAACTGTGGACAAACAGGGAACATTGATACAGAAATTATTCAGGAACCAACTCTGGGCAAGTGCAGAAGATAATGGAGGAGGATGCGGTTGCACCACAAATAATACAAATGGAGAGACCCAAGGCCCTACAGGAGCATAAGCCGCTGTCACTGAAGATTGAAGTTGGAGTGGGCCAGGGAGAGTTTGGAGCTGAGGAGGTTCTTAACTTTGGAGAGACCTGGAAATATGCTTTTAAATACTTTTTGGACTATAGCGATGACTGTGGGGAGTGGGTCTGTGGGGAATGGGCGGGTTTGATGAAGAGAGATGGAGATAGTTTTGGGTTGGAATTCCCCAGAAACCTACTCCTCAATGAGAAAGGAAAGAAATTAAGAAAGAGACCAACAAAAGACAAGGAAAAGGGCAAGTATAAACAAGAAGAAGAAGAACTGCAAAAGGGACATGGAAGAGACTTAAGGGCCTCGGACATAAGGCTTCCAGGTTGATGGACTAGATGGAATAGACAGTAAGGACTGACACGATCCGAGACCAGGAAGAGACGTTGGATGAAGATTGGAAAAAATTATAAATAAAAACTTTCTATTTGGGGAATTAGTTTAAAATTAATGAATATTAGGGAAAATGTTGGAATGAAACTATATGACTCTAGCAGAAATGATATCAGGAGTTATGTATATTTGAAAACTAAGATTTAAGCTTTAAGGTATTTTAGGGTAAGATAAGGTTAAATAAACTAAGGTAATTTGAATAACAGAATATGGGGAAAGATGGAAAGGATTTGTTGAGCTAATTATTAGGTTAAATTGTTAAGATAAATTTTGTAACAAAAATTGAGAAAGATGGAAAGAATTTGCTGAAATAACTAGTTGAACTGGAATGCAAGAAGGGAGGTGTGAGGAGGTCAATGAAACAAGCAAATGGAAGTTATAGATATGTAATTTGGGATTTGTGGGGGTTTTTTCCTGTCTTCCTTTTTTCTTTTTATCTTTTTGCTGTACTGTTGTACTGGTTTTTGTGTTTTCTTTTTTCTCTTTTTTATGTATTATTGTGTTGTTATTTATTTATTTATTTATTTATTTATTATTTTCTATAATTCTGAAACTACTAATAAATATTATTTTTTTAAAAAATCAAATGTATTCTAAAGGTTACTTATATCCTTGACTGCAGGGTCAAATAACTCCCTACCCTCCAACATTTCTCTGATGAAAATAGGGACGGCCTGAGGAAAAGTGGGACATTCTGGGATCAGATCAGAAATCAGGACAGCTTCTGTAAATCTGGGACTGTCCCTGGAAAATAGGGACATTTGGAGGGTCTTGTTTACATGAGACACAGGAAGCTTGTGATTGCTCAGAAGTGGCATTCAGGAATTCTCCTTTTTATATTGTTATTTTTTCCTTGAATCAACACTATTCTCTCTCTGGTTCCAGAGACAGATTCAGATACTCAGATAAGCAAGCTACAGGTTCAATATGATGGTAGTTTCTAGGAGTGAGAATCTCAGGCTCCCTAACTTTAAAACAAAGACTCCACACTTCTTTTTGCACCTTTAGCTGCCCAGGCACCTTCTCCACTTGCCACAGTTCTCTGCAAATGCAAACCTCTACATAACATTTTATGCACATCAAATTTTTACATCTATTTTATTTTTATTTCTTTAAAAAGATCTATTCATGCTTTAGCTCCTTTTTGTCTGTCTTTTCACATTATCCTCACTTGGTTGATACTTTCCACTTAGCTAAGCTTGGTCCACTTCTCTCCAAGCAAGTTACTTGATTCCAAGAGGAATCACACAGAAAGTGTTTTATGATTACCTGGTGCGCGTAAGTGTATGTTTTAAGTTTTTCTTTATCTCATTTGTTACTTTATGACATATACAACAATGGCTACTACAGTACTGATCCTATTCCAATAAACTAAGCCTGCTTCACATCCACCACCAGTTCTCATGCCATCTACCACCCACTACCCAAACTCCAACTCCATCCTCAACTGAACTGACTCCAAACTATCTCACCTCAATCACTAAGATTACCTTTGAAGACTCCCATCCAATCACCACTCACTACTAATATTCCAAACTCTCTCACCCTTCCCACCTAACATTTACCTTAAGTCCTCCAATATACTTACCTTTACATTCACCTTAATTACTCTAATAATGCATGTGCATACAATATTATGTACAAAAACAGCAGAAGCTCACAGTGCCCATGGCACTTCCTTGAAATGACAAATGTGGCCCATGAGCCCCCAAAAGTTGGGGGTCCCTACTAGAGCATTACCAAGGACGAATAGCTTGCCTGCTGGGGCCCATGATCCTTGCATGAAAGAGGTGGGTAGGCCTCCCCCCAAGGTAATGGTGAGGCAGAAGGCCCTCCAGTAAAGGCAATGTCCCCCCACTCACTGTGCACATGTGCAAGGGGATAAGATGAGCCCAGCGTTTGTACTAAATTGATTAGCATTGGGCAACAGAAAACCTACCTATATTTATACAGTGGTGCTATGATGCATAACATCAGATGCACGTATATGCTAAATTCTGAATTGATACCTCTACCACCAAGAATCCTAGAGCAAGGGTGGAAAAGAAACATTGCATTCGGCAAGCATTTTAATGGCATTTACAGAAGAAAGCTAAAATAACAGCTCCATGCCCTTTGAATCTCTTTTCTACAATCCTGTAGTTCAGAACTGTGTGCTGCCTGCTTTATGTAGGGTTCACCTAATTTTATACATGCCTTTACATACTGTACACAAAGTTAGATACAGGATTAGTTTAAACTCTAAAATGCTCTGCATTGCACTCTCAGGGGCATATTGAACGCCCACTTACAACCACCATATCAATGCTATTTGGATTTTGACAGTTGTGGATCTCTGCATAAATATCTGAATAAAATGCCACTACAGATTCTAGCCACCGAGAAGCTTTTATTTAGTGTGTAAATCCACAGCTAATGAGCCTTGAAGGTATGATTGCAAAATAACAGTCTCCTGCCGTCAAGCTCAACTGCTGGAGTCTATTGTTTATAATTATATAATTTTGCACTATAAGGTGTCCAACAGTCTTAGCTTTTTCTTACCACCCTAGTACTACCAATAATTTCACATTCACAGCCAGCAATATTTTAACTTTGCTTACTCAACTAGCACTAGTGTGCCAGAAGCAACACATACAGTGGTACCTCGGGTTACAGACACTTCAAGTTACAGATGTTTCAGGTTACAAACCCAGAAATAGTACCTCGGGTGAAGAACTTTGCTTCAGGATGAGAGCAGAAATTGTGTGGCGGCGGCAGGAGGGCCCATTAGCCTCCAGAACGAATTAAGTTCTTAACCCGAGGTACCACTGTACTGCCTTTATGAAACCACCTGAGTGCATGCAGCAGGGAACCTGAAAAAATGTCTGCCTGGGAATCCTCTCTGGCAGGACCAGCCCACACATGAAGCAAGGTGAGGCTACTACAGGAGCAGCAAGGAATGCCCCCAAGGAATGCATCACCCACTGCTGCTGCTGTAGTGGCAGCAACGGCTGTGGCACGCTCCTTGGAGGCCAGATCTGCTGTCCCCTCAGCAGCTCCTCCCAGTGCCAGCTCCACAGCAGCCTCTCAGTGAGTAGAAGGCGCAGCTGGCCTCCTCCCATGCCTAGGGAGGAAATGGCGGGGGCTGCCCTCTGGGGTCTCCAGGGCTCTGCAGCCACTTCATGCGATTCGGAGCAGGCCCCTTTCCTACCCACAATGGCCTTTGATTCCCAGTTCAACCATTGGATAAGGTTGATCTTCATGCCCCCCCCCAATTCCTGATTTGATCATCACTCCCTCTTCTTCCCTGCGGGGGGAGCATGTCTTGGACCAGGGGGCAACCTTCTTGATCAGAGGTGGAGAAACGCATGCTAGTGGTGAGCAGGGGCAGAGGCAAGAAGTGGGTGGAGCAATATATGCCTCTTTCACCTTGTATAGCGTGGCATGTTTCAGCCATGCAAAAGCCAGAGGTTTCTACATACACAACTCTCCATCTTCCACCACACTCCAGCCAGGCACGTGAGGAAGGTGTAGAGCAGGGTTGTGAGGGCTCTGTGGCCTAAGGAGAGTGGCATGGCCTGGGCATGGGCGGTGAAGAATTCTGAGAGCCAGAGAGAGGTGCCCAGAGGGTGTGATGGACCTGGGGACCTGAGGTTCCTCACCCGATATAGCTGGTGCACCCTCTCCCCAATCCTGTCACTTTAGGGAGGGAAGTTAATGACCAAAAGGATAGGTTTTGCAGGCATCTGAATGTGTGGTTCTCCCAGTTTGGTCATTCTGTTCTCCCCATCGCAGGGAGGGGAAGAAAGTGTTGGGCCAGCTCTCAAACACTCCACAAAAGGCATTCACAGGTAGTCCTCCCGCCTCCACACACACATCCAAAAAGACCCTGCCAAAAATGTTTGCATGCAACTATAGTGACTTTCATCTATCGCCAAGTTCAAAAAAAGCTCAACATGAAATGTCACTTATTGGGCTGTATGAGACATATATATTACTAGAGTGGATGGGATCCAAGTGAGATAAGTTAAGAGGGGAACTATAAGTTCCATGTAGTTTAGTGATTCTTTCCCTCAGGGGCTTAATTTTATCAGGTAAAGCTTCTGTGAGCTTTTAATCTGTGATGTTTTGTTGTTGCTGTTGTTGTTGCTGCTGCTGCTGCTGCTGCTGCTTTTATGCACTCTGTTGGAAGCTATCCAGAGGGGCTGGGCAACCAAGTTTGATAGGTTGGATACAAAATAATAATAATAATAACAATAACAGCTATTATTATTATTACCCCTTCATTTCTCTCCTTTCTAGCTGTTCAAAACCACAATGAGCCACTTTTCTCCTAGAGAAATAGCAGATCCAGGCCCCATACCTTCTAACCCTTTGAGAGAAAGAGAGCCAGGGGTGGTCTATTTTAAACAGATACATTGCTAGGAAAGAAAGAATTAAACAGTCCCCTCATCCTTGCAAAAACTCGCTTCACGTAATAAAAGAAAACCCCTCAGGGGGAAACAGACACAGAGCACCATGCAACAAGCAGCTCTGCCCTGGGAAATACCATTGCTGCCTTTTTCTGCTTCCCTGACTCCTGACAATGGTTTAAGAAATAATTATCTTAAGATCTATGATTGGGCCTAAAGTAACATGTTTTTATGTGTCTGGAATTTAACTGGCTGCATGATGATCTTAAGGAGGAACAAAGAGGCCTCATTTCAGGTCAAATTTGCAGAGTATTGAAACTTCCTGCTGGCAAAATGGTTTTATGACAGACGCTCCCTTTTTAGACAGGGGTTTCAAGAATGTGGAGTTAACCAGGGCTATTGACTGTTTGGCTCCGAAGCGCCCTCTCCGATTGCATGGAGCCCGGACAGCCCCGTGGTTTTCCACGGATCTGAGGGCAATGAAACAATTGTTGAGACAGCTAGAGCGCCAGTGGCGGATAACCCATTCTGAATCTGACCGGACACGGGTTAGAGCTCAATGTCGAGCCTACCAAGTGGCGATAGCGACGGCGAAGAAGACTTTCTTCACCACCTCTATTGCATCTGCGGAAAACAGCAGCAGGAGACTCTTTCAGGTGGTTCGCAATTTAGCGGAACCACCTGCTCCATCAGGGCCCAATACGGGCCACATAATCTCCTGCAATGATTTTGCAAAGTTTTTTGCAGATAAAGTCGCTCAGATTCGAGAAGAGGTAGACTCCACTGTGGGAGCAGGGCCGGGGCGGGAGAGTGCTAGAGTTCTGTCTAGTCAAGTTGTGTGGGATCAATTCCAATCTGTTACCCCCGAGGATGTGGACAGGCTGCTTGGACGAGTGAAACCAGCCACCTCTCTCCTTGATCCTTGCCCATCCTGGCTTATAAAAGCTAGCCGGGAAGGACTGGGCGATGGGCTTCGTGGGGTGGTGAATGCTTCCCTCCGTGAGGGAGCCTTCCCAGACCCGCTGAAATAGGCGGTTATTAAACCGCTTCTTAAAAAACCAACTTTAGATGCGGCCACGATGGCCAACTATCGCCCAGTCTCAAATCTTCCATTCTTGGGCAAGGTGATTGAGCGAGTGGTTGCTGAACAACTCCAGGCATGCCTGGAAGAAGCGGACCATTTGGATCCCTTCCAGTCGGGATTCAGGCCTCATCATGGGACTGAAACTCCCTTGGTTGCACTGGTTGATGATCTCCGGCGGGCCAGGGACAAAGGTGAGAGCTGTTTCCTACTTCTGCTGGATCTCTCAGCGGCGTTTGATACCATCGACCATAACATCCTTCTGTACCGTCTTGAGGGGCTGGGAGCTGGGGGCACTGTCATACAGTGGTTCCGCTCCTTTCTCCTGGGCCGTGTTCAGAAAGTGGTGGTGGGGGATGAGTGTTCAGACCCCTGGGCTCTCACTTGTGGGCACCCACCACTTGTGGGCACCCCAGGGTTCTGTCCTCTCCCCCATGCTTTTCAACATCTATATGCAGCCTCTGGGAGAGATCATCAGGGGGGTTGGGCTGGGTGTTCATCAGTATGCGGATGATACCCAGCTCTACCTCTCTTTCAAATCAGAACCAGTGAAGGCGGTGAAGGTCCTGTGTGAGTGCCTGGAGGAGGTTGGAGGTTGGATGGCGGCTAACAGATTGAGGTTGAATCCTGACAAGACAGAAGTACTGTTCTTGGGGGACAGGAGGCGGGCAGGTGTGGAGGATTCCCTAGTCCTGAATGGGGTAACTGTGCCCCTGAAGGACCAGGTGCGCAGCCTGGGAGTCATTTTGGACTCACAGCTGTCCATGGAGGCACAGGTCAAATCTGTGTCCAGGGCAGCTGTTTACCAGCTCCATCTGGTACGCAGGCTGAGATCCTATCTGCCTGTGGACTGTCTTCCCAGAGTGGTGCATGCTCTGGTTATCTCCTGCTTGGACTACTGCAATGTGCTCTACGTGGGGCTACCTTTGAAGGTGATCCGGAAACTACAACTAATCCAGAATGCGGCAGCTAGACTGGTGACTGGGAGCGGCTGCCAAGACCACATAACACCGGTCTTAAAAGACCTACATTGGCTCCCAGTACGTTTCCAAGCACAATTCAAAGTATTGGTGCTGACCTTTAAAGCCCTAAACGGCCTCGGTCCTGTATACCTGAAGGAGCGTCTCCACCCCCATTGTTCTACCCGGACACTGAGGTCCAGCTCCGAGGGCCTTCTGGCGGTTCCCTCACTGCGAGAAGCTAAGTTACAGGGAAGCCAAGTTACAGGGAACCAGGCAGAGGGCCTTCTCGGTAGTGGTGCCCTCCCTGTGGAACGCCCTCCCACCAGATGTCAAAGAGAACAACTACCAGACTTTTAGAAGACATCTGAAGGCAGCCCTGTTCAGGGAAGCTTTTAATGTTTGATGTATTAGAGTATTTTAATATTTTTTTTGGAAGCTGCCCAGAGTGACTGGGGAAGCCCAGCCAGATGGGCGGGGTACAAATAAATTATTATTATTATTCCAGCTTCGGGAACATTTGGAGGATACAATATATGGATTCATGACAGTCCTGCTTTCAGGGTGCGGTTGTGGCATTGAAACTGCCTTGGTCACCCATGTTGATGACATGGGTGAGTGTGACCTTACTTGCTCTTCTTGGGCTCTTGATACCATTGTGGCTTTTGATACCATTGACCATGGTATCCTTCTGGAGTAGCTCAAGGAGGAGTACTCCAGGGTGTTCTGTTCCAACCTCCAGGGATGTTTCCAGAAAGTAGTTGCATTTAAAGTAAGGCTGAATTCTTTCCTCACAAAACTGAATGGGATTTCTGCTTCTTTCAGGAGGCAGTGGGTGAATTTCACTGAACTTTTTGGTGGAGGAAGAGTTTGGCTTACCTTGCTGAGGTTCTCCCCCCCCCCCCTTCTCTTTTTGGACTTTGAAGAAAGACCTCATACAACAGCACAGTACAGGTGCACGGCATGCTGGAACCACCTGACCCTGCCATATTACCTGCTAGAATATCAGTGGGAATGTGGCAGTGTCAGGAAGTTTTTGGATGCCTTACAACTGCTCTGGATGGCCACACAAGGTTATTTTGCTCCAGGTGATGGCTCCAGAAGAATGAGTGTCTTTGTCCAAATAGGACATTCATAGCAAGAGCTCAGGTTCCCACAAACAGAGTCAAGTGGAACAAAGGAGGGTCAAGCAAAGCAGGGCAAGGCAAGACAGACCAGGTCCAGTTTCCAATAAAGAAGGGGAGGGGAAGTGGACAGGGACCAGAGCTACCACCAGCCCTCTCTCTTAGATATGCACCCATCCTTTCAAAGTGATTAAATAATGCAAACCTATGTTACTATATGCAGGGAGAGCGTTCTGCTCCTCATGAGCCCTACCCAACAGACACCTATCCAAACATTACTGCAGTAGCTACACTACAGCTTGAAACACAACAGAAACACAGGCTTAGCAGGACACAAAAACCACATGTGTAATGTAAGCGATGACAACTGTACAATGCGGCTTCTGAAAACACATTGTCTGTATACAGCCAGAAGCTCTTCAGAAGGCAAAGAACAGAGTGCTGAATGGACAGCGGCTTATGAGCAAGCCTCCAGAGGCTGCAGCAGCCTCACAAGCTCCCTGAGGGTGGGAATGCTGTGCCAAAGATGAGCAGCCAAGCGGACTTGAAACACTCTCTTGCTGGAATCAGACCAAAATGTCCATCCAGCTCAGCGTGGCTTCCATTGCCAGGCAGCCAGGTGTCTCTGACAAGCAGAGCAGGAAGGCAACAGTCCTGCGCTGTTTGCCATTAGCATCCAGAGCTCAAGAGTTATACTGCATTTGTGCAACTTAGTTATCATGTTTCTAATAGCTGTGGAGAGAGTTATCCTCCATGAATAAATCTGTTCCTTTGGCCATCCGTGCTGGTGGCCTCCCCCGCACCTAGTGAATTGCTCCATCATTGTTATAATGGAAGCTCCTGGGAAAGGGAGCTTAAGAATACAGTATTTCTGTATCCATTTCCCAGACCTCAGCAGTCAACAATATATAGCATTTCTGTTATTATAGCGAGATGAGGACTAGATGAGGAGGACGTCCCTGAGCTCAGTAATCTCATGCTGTAGCACTTGAAACAAGGAGGGGATTTTCCCAGCTGTTTGTCCTGTCCCCTCCCCATGCAACTTCTCACAGCCCACCAACTTCTTATCTATATACTAATACGGATCTAAGGTTTTCCACGGCAATGTTTACAAAGTTTAAACCATACCACCAACACACAAGAGAGAAGTACCAGCAGACTCGCAGTAAACTTAAGGAACACACACACACACACACACACACAATCTGGGGGGGGGGGTGGAGAGGGGACCCCAAAACAGAACTATAAATGCTCAGTGGCATGGAGTATTGAGACCCAACTGAGGGGGAGTGGGGAAAAGAACAGAGTGGCTGGAACAAGAGGACAGGAAAGCACACATACATATAGGGAAGGGAAACAAAGAAGGGGAAGGATAAGATGTTTATAAAATGACAAATTGCATGGAGAAAGAGTGATGTTTCATCCCCGCTCAGAACTATGGAACTAGTGGCCACCAATTACAACTGATAGGCAGAAGATTCAGAAGTGACATAAGGAAGTCAACAACACATAATTGGCATTTTAGAATTTACTGTCATACCGGTAAGTTGTTTTGCTGTTTGTTTGTTTGTTGTTTTTAAAGCACAGATAAATATATGTTTGGTGGCAATTAGCCATGATATTTAGGTGAAACTGAAATTTAAAGATCCGTGTTGGATGCAGAAAAGCTTCAGCGGCAATTTCACCACAAAGGTCAGACAGATTTGCAACAAGGGTCTGGTTTACAAAGGAGCCAAACCAAACATTTAATGTGTTGGGTTTTTTTTACTTAACAGAACAGCCTCTGTGTGGAGGGGAGCTTATAGCTGCAAGAATCACAGCAGATATGAAGGGGGATTTAGCCCTTTCCTCGCCTGCTCCCAGTTCTCAGGAAGAATCCCACTTTTGAAGCTATTGCTTGGATTGGGAGGAAATACCCCACATCCAAATTTAACAGTCTTATCCAGCTTGGGTTCTTCTAAGTACAGAAAGTCCTTGAGTGCTCATGGCACCTCTCAGTTTGAACAACCACTGTAAGCATTAATGACAGGAGAGCCCCAATGTTGTTGCTTGCAGCCGATGAGAGGAAGAGTCGGAAAGGCCAAAGAAAAATAGTGAATCAGTGGGCAACTCTGCTTTTCTTTACTCAGGGCAAGGGAAGAGTTGGAACACTCAATGGGCACAAAGGATTATGTGAACAGATGGAAGTATTATGAATACAGCAAGACCATACAGTTGCCATGAGCTGAAGATGTCATTATAAAAATATTCCCTGAACCATCAAACAAGCATCCAGTTCTCTATGTAGTAGCTATTTTTGGTTCAAGGACAACTAGCACCTGCAATTGTTCTTCAGAACGCTTTCAACAACAACTATAATTCATGTTACATCTATATATATAAACACCCTGCCATCGTCACTGTTCTAGTATCAAGTAGCATTGTTTTAATGTTTGCCCTGATACAGCTCTGAAGGGCAGCAACAACTGTGCAGAAAAACAATGTGGAGTTTCAACTGCTCATGCATGGCAAAAGAGAAAATGGTGCTTTATATTATGAAACACTATATACCCACGGCCTCTGTTGAGCAGAGCAACACCACTCTAGGCAGTGCCTGAGCATTACTTTCAGACTTCTTAAATTAGTCGTGACCTTTAAAGTCTGAAGTAATGTATATTGCTCTAATGTTTAATTGTTAGGGTCAGGAAAAAGAAAAGTATACCACTTTTTTAAAGACGTCCCCCCACCCATGTTCTTAAGAAAATACAATGCGCCACAATTGTCCATGTGGAGACGAAGGAGGCCAACTACTTCTTAGTAACTACACAAAGCAAGCAGGTTCTCAAAATTAACAAGAAGTTGAAATTCACAACTGGCATTTGTTTTGCCCTTACTTTCTAAAAGGCATATATATGTTGCATATTTAATTTTGCTTAATACTATAATGTGTTTGTGTGTATTAGTGTTTGTAAAAAGGTTTTTTATTAATTATGCAGAAGAAAAACAGTATCAAAACATTTTTATTTACATGTACAAAATACAGTATTTTGGTGGGAAATATTTAAAAGTATATCTGTATATAAGTTGAGTGGCAATTAAGAGTTCAAAGAGCATATTTCCTCACATCTGAGAATTTTAATTTCTTTACACACACAGTGAGGACAGAGTTCACCAGTTCCTTCATTCCTGGAGCAGGCATTCCACATTCACCAGAAACATGAACAATTACCAAGCCCTGACCAATCATTTGTTTGGTATGATGGGATGGGGAAAATTAAACAGAGAATAATTGAAGGTCATCCCAGTTAACTTGTGAAACACCTAGGCTGCAATCTTAACCCAATTTACCTGGGAGTAAATGCCACTGAATTCAATAGGACTTACTTCTGAGTAGACATGTTTGGGCTTGCAACGGTAATTGTTTAACTGTGGTGTAGTTGACTGATGTCAAATTTACAGTCCCCTTCTGGGAACTTTGATTCTTTGCAGGTAGGTTTTGGGACCCTAATACAATCATCTGCACCTTCAT
This sequence comes from Podarcis pityusensis, assembly GCF_964106645.2. NCBI lineage: Eukaryota > Metazoa > Chordata > Lepidosauria > Squamata > Lacertidae > Podarcis > Podarcis pityusensis. The sequence continues at coordinate 3,271,972 of NC_138038.1, read as the reverse complement.
TTCAGTTGCATTTATCAAAATACTAGGAGGGAAATCATGATAATTAAATGGATAAATAAAACCACTGTAACATTTCCAGTGTAGATACTGCTAAGAAACAATTACATTTATTTATTCTTGTAACAATAAAAGTAATTTTAGAAAAAACTTTTCTAAGACAGGCTAATTTCTTTTGAATCATTCTCTAAACTCCTACTACAAATAGCTTCACTTTGGTTTCACCTAAATGTTAACTGGCATGATTCCAATTAAGGAAGAGAAAAGTTCTTGAAGTTCTTCATGCTTTTCATCCTTCCTGTTCTTCTCCAGACTGGTTAACCAGCCCTTTTAGTAGCATTAAAAAAATAATAATACAGCTGTCTAATTGATTTGCAATATGCATAAAGTTCTCTATACTGGTGTACTTTGGAACCCGGCGTGAGCATTATCCGAAGGTGGAGTTGTGGAACTTCCAGTCCATGGCAGCTTTGGGTCCCATCCTTAGTCCCTGCACCTCCACCCCCACTCCTGTCACTGCAGCAACTGGATTTACAAAAACAGCTGTGATGCAACACTTCTGCATCACCAGGCAGCCTCAACTGAAAATGACCCCAGAGTTGGGCAGTGATGGATGCTTCATTTGGGTTTGCTGTGAAAACTGTACCAAGTCAAGGGACATTATCCTCAAAGGTTTTGGGCAAAAAGGTCACAGGGGATTTCTGAGGGATTGCAGGGCTCCCTCCACTGTAGCAGGTGTTAACTATACCCACACCACCCAAAATACGTTCTGCCACAAGACCACATGAGGATGCACTGGAGGCTTTCTTCCACTGCCTGCAACACCACACAGCAAGCATCATTATGCACTCTAGCACACATTTAGTGTTCCAGCCATTGCTCAGCCTGTTCCATTGTCTGCTGACCCCTGAAGCACCAGGAGGCAAAACAGGCTCCACAGCACCAGAGAGGGTACTCAGGACTGGGGCAACGGTGCTAATGGTCTTTGCAGCCTGCTATTCCACAGCGAGACTAGAGTCACAACAGGATCACCTGCCTGATCCTCTGGAAAATCTCTCCCGTGTGTTCAGGAATCCACTGTCTTTCATTAGGCTCCATCTCTGGAGGTAGGCCACAAATGATACAACATATGTGTTTGGTAATTTGGTTTCATTCAGTCTCACTCTGCAGAGTTTTGTAGAAGAAGTATTTTATAAGGTGTCGTATTTTCCTTACTAAAGAAACACAGGATGCATTCATCAAAACTGTTACATGAACAAATGCCTGGGCTGCTTATATCAGGTTACAAATTGTCTTTTCAGACTAGTAAAGTCCTGCTAAGCATTCAGTGCACTGGATGAAGACAAATGGCAGAAGCTGACACAAATTTCTGGCAACGCATACAGTGGAATACAAAAACCCTGTTAAACTCTATTACCCAAGAGTAATAAGATTATTAATAAAACATTTAAATATAGGATTTTTTTCACACTAGTCCGATGTATTATTTGTCAGCTTTGATGGATGTACTAAGATATCAAGATGACTACAAAACACAAAAAAGTAAGTTGGACATACACATAATTCATTGCAATTTTGAAAAGAAAAATCAACTTATTGAAGAGCAATCCAAACTACCAAATCTGCCAACTAGAGGGGTTAGGAGAGGTGGATCACACACACACACGCCAGCAGAGAGGGGACTTGCCAGCAGAAAACTCATATGCTGGTGGAACCACATCTGAAAACCAGTTGCTGGAAACAGGGCTGGCCCAATACATTTTGGCACCTGAGGCAAACCACAAAATGCCCCCCTCCAGCCAAGAAGGGGTGAGTGAAGATCTACATCAAGATCCGGGGGAGGGGGATAAAGATCTGTAACAGGAACAAGGGGGGGGGGAGACCAGCAGCACCTCCTCTTTGCCAAGAGGCCACTGTAAATGTGGGGGGGGGGCTGCTGAGGAGGAGGCAGATCCATCTTCCAAGAAGTGTGCAGTCATTGGCGCCACTGGGCGGCAGCAGCAGCAGCAGTGGGCAATGCATTACTTGGAATCAGGATCTGCTGTCCCTGTGGATCCTGCCGCCTGAGGCAGTCACCTCACCTTTCCTCATATGAGGGTTGCTGCTGACTGGAACCCACAGAATGGGAGAGTGCGCTTGTGCTCAAATCCTGCTTGCAGATTTCTCACAGGCATCTGGTTAACCACTGTGAGAACAGGGCGCTGGACTAGACAGGGCTGATCCAGCAGGGCATGGCAGCTCACAGCACTGGGCAGATAAGAAGAGAGGGAGGGAGGGAGCTAAACTGAAGGGCTCCAGAAGGGCCATGGTGGGTGTCAGGTAAGGGGCAGATCAGCACATGGAAACTCCAGAGGCGAAATGGATGGCAGCGCAGGGCAGTCAATGGATGGATAGAGAATGGGTGCAGCAGCAGCAGCGGAGACAGCTCTGGAGGGTGAAAAGGTGAACTGCAAATGCATTAAGCAGCCAGCCTTCAAGAACAGCCTTCTGTGAACTGCTCATATTTCACTCAGTATTTCAACACTGGGCTACTACATTCCATTAGCATTGCCGGGTAAGACATGCACTTTGATTAATGTTTCTGCAGCTTTTACTAGAATGAGCTACAAGAAAAATGTACTGCTTGTCTTTCACAGCATTTTATCTACAAAATAAACTTCAGGTTCAACTATGGAAAACTATGCTGTTGCTGAAACTAAGCAGTTCTGGCCAAATTGGGCTATCTAACAAGAAGAAGCTGCTGCTCTGAGCTCCTTGGATAAGGAGTTGTGCATAGTGTGTGACAAACAGCAGCAGCTGATGCCTCCAAAAGTGGGGCAGTGGCAGCACTACAAATTTCCCCAGACTTTGTTACGCTGCTTCCCAAAAATCCTCCTCCCTACTGTGTCCCAGTTCCGCTTATGGATGCCCCATCTGACAGCTATGATAGGTAAATGAAAATCATGTTCAATAAATGACAGACAAGAGGAGAGTCGTAATCTTCACATCGTCATGCTTATCTTCCACACGCACATCTTCCATAGGCATGTGGCTGGAAGCCATTTGAAATAGGATGTTGGACTAGGTGGGCCTTGGTTGCGGTGCATCAGGGATCTTATCATGCTCTGACGCAAACCCTACTCCTATTCCTCTGTCCCACTTGTATTCAAAAAAAGTTTTTCTTTTTCCCCTCTGAGCTCCCTCCCCACAAATTTCTGTCCCATAACACAAATCCTTCTTCTTTCAAAAAAACATTTCCCCCAATTCTTTCCCAAAAAGGAAAGAAAAGCTTTTTGCCTCTCACCCATGCCAGCTCTGCCTGTTTCCCCTCCAGTCTTGTTTTTCTCACCAAGTTCAGTTGTGGCTCAGACCTGCAATACCTCAAGGACTGCCTCACTGCTTCTACCTGGATGAACCAATGAGAGCATCATCTAAAGCCCTTGTGTGCCTCCTCCATGAGAGGTCCAGAGGGTGGCAACACAAGAATCAGCCTTTTCTGCGGTGGCTCCCCACTTATGGAAAGCTCTCCCCAGGGAGCCTCACCTGGCACATTTGTTACATATATTTACAATGCCTTCATTAGACATACCCGTTTAACTCTCATGGCTTCCCCTACAGAAGACTGGGGATTTAAATTTGGCTTTTAGCTATCCCTAGCCCCTCCACTTCCGAAAACAACCCTCCTATTCCCAGGAATCTCTGAAGGGAGAACCAATTTACGGTAAACATACCCATAGCCTGGTACCCATAGCCTGTTTTATGAACAATGCTCCTAGAGATCAGTTCCAATCCAGCAGAAAATATCCACTTATTTAACTGGATAGAGGAGAGGAATAACAAATATGCATTAATGACTGACATATATAATGAAGTCTTTTTCAACACTCAAAAACATTCAGCTTCCTAACACTCCAAACTACAGGCTTTTGTAAAACACTGGGTTTTGTTTCCCATAAAAGGATCAAAAAAGCTCTTTGCCTCCTTAGCGCCACCATGTTTGGCAGTGCTGTTACAGAAATAATTCATCACAACAAATTAAACCAGTAACTTACCAGTCCAGGATCCTGCTTCAGTTCATTCTTTAGGAACCAGCATTGTGCTGAACGTTTGTTGTGGTGCAGTGCTCTGTGTAGTAGAGAAGGAATGGGCCTTAGCTGAAAGAAGAAAAAGAGCCATCAAACACTAGCTAGACTTTTAGACAATACTTCACCAACTAGTTATCCGGACCAGATATTGCTTTGTAGCAGCAGAAGGAATACACTCATTGGAAATGTCCCAAACCTGTCAAAATTACATGTGCAAAAGCACTTCTTAATGGACTGCAATTCTCCAGGGTCTCTGGTCTGCCCAGTATTGTGGGGATGATTAGGGAGGCAGGAGAGGATATATTATTTAATAATATCCTTCCTAACTTGCGCTAGCAAGTTCCATATTCTAGCAGAGTTCCAAACATCCCCCTTTTTAAATTACGCAGCGATCAGCTTGTTGCTGGATCATCTGAGTCTTACTATTAAAGATTCCTTCCTGGTAAAATCCCTTCTGATCCCTCTTAAAAAAGAATAAACACAAGAATCTGATTCATGTTAATATAAAAGTACAGTAGTTTACTCACAGATTCATTCGGGTTCACAGACATCTCCCTGGCTTAGGTTACATAACAACTAGAACTATTCCACGAAGAAGTGAGTCCCAAGTGACTGCGACTAAGCAGTCACTTCTCCAAACACACAGCAACATACAAAATGGAGAAGACACACTGATCCGAACATGGAGGCTGTGTGCTCCTCCATGCTAGCACAACAGACCACACCCTCATTGAGTCACATGTAGTGGAAGTCTGTCCCAGCTCAGGAGGAAACAGGAAGTCTTCTCCTGAGTGGTACAAAACATCCCCTAACATGTCCACTGTAGGAATGTTGTACTTGACTGCACTTTTACATCCCACAAGTATATCCAGAAGGAAAAACTAAAGCAAGATGTCAAACTAGCCATGAATTGAAAACCAGACTGAGCCAACCACATTTCCCCTTCAAACTGGAATAGAATCTAAATAATTATTGAAAGTCAGTTGAACCTGAATTAGAAGTTAACCAAAAAACAAACCCCAGTCTATTGATTCAGAAACAGATGCAGTGTTTTAACATTTGGTGGTAAATTGACGAGGTCAAGCAGAAGCTATAATGAGCGCTTAAAATCAGAATTTGGGAGTTGGTCTCATTAAGACTGCAATCTACTGTAACTTGCTAGGAAGTCATGAGACAGGTGAAAAAAAGACAACATTTTTGTGTACTTTAAAGTATATTACCCATGTGACAGTGCTCAGCTAGCATCTATAGCTTTTTGCTATCGTTTATTATTGTTTCTTAACATTTGACCTAAAGGCTTGCATATGCAACAGCCCTTAGACTGCATCTTACATGGCTGGGGGAGGGGGTGGCTGTTGCATCCTCCTCGCACCATGTTCTCCAGATCCCAGCCTTCCAAGACTGCTCAGGGATGGTGGCATGGGGATGTGGCAGTCGTGCGCCCTTCAGTCCCAACCTTACCTTTGCTGGCAAGGCTGGGATCAAGAGGTGCGTGCCTGTTGCACTCTTCTCATGCCACCCTCCCCAGATCCACAGAGGGCAGCAGGAGGCAGTGGGGCAGGGCAGGCACAGTGGGTACTGTTTGTCCTCTGCCCCTCTCCTTGCCCCTCTCTCTCTTTCACACACACACACACACACAGGTGCCAGTGAGACACACTCTGCCTCTGCGTTAGTGAAAATTCTGTAGCTGACATGCATATAATATATTCACTTTGTATTTGAGCACCATTAGTCATTTATAAGACATGTGTTGGACACATGTTATATGAAGTTAGGAGGCTCTCCTGGTAGTCATCAAGTTTGTTGTCAGTTTGGCGCTAGCTGTAGACCTTTTTTGTTCTATTGGATATTTTGGATATACTAGTTTTAGTCAATTTAACCCTAGACTTTTTGTCTGTTCCACTGCTTGCTGTTTTGTGATTCTGTTATTTTTATTGTGTAAAAACTAACAGCCTTATACCTGGCATTGAAGAAGAGAAGAAGAAGAGTTTGGATTTGATATCCCGCCTTTCACTCCTCTTCAGGAGTCTCAAAGCGGCTAACATTCTCCTTTCCCTTCCTCCCCCACAACAAACACTCTGTGAGGTGAGTGGGGCTGAGAGACTTCAGAGAAGCGTGACTGGCCCAAGGTCACCCAGCAGCTGCATGTGGAGGAGCGGAGACGCAAACTCGGTTCCCCAGATTACGAGACTACCGCTCTTAACCACTACACTACACTGGCATTGCTCAGGAATTCTAAGAAAACAAAAGATCAGTTCTGTTATGAAAAGTCCATTCCACCATCTTGATTCAAAATGGTGTCCAATTACATTCAAGGAAAGGTGAAAACCTGCTTCTTGATCTCAGGAACCATAATGCAAAAGTTGGTTACAACTTTAAGAGGTGCCCAGATGCCAACAGACAAAATAATTTCCTATAATATCTTGTAGATAGTAACTGTTAAAAACACTTAGCAAGCATTCTTAGGATGCAAGACTATATATATATATATATATATATATATATATATATATACACATATATATACAATTACATAGGAGCAAGTTGCTTTGAACCCAAAAAGGCATACTTCTGAATAGGTATGTACAGGATGGTGCTCTTTAAAATTCACAAATAACAAAAAATAAATTCTGTCTGATGGTATACTTTTCCCTTCTTCACTTTGGTTTGCTGCCTATCACCCAGTCAGTGTTCCCTGGGGAAATTTGTCTTTGGTTCAATTCACAGCTGTCCTTTCTCTCACTACCTTTGCACTGATTGTGAGTGCTCAAACCCCATCCCTAGATTTATATACCTGCCAAAATCAATTGCCATTCCCCCACAATGTTCTGATCTTTTCCCACACTTCCCAGCCATAATTTTTCATGCATATGTCTCCTTCTTTATTCCCAATGCAACAAACTTATTTTATTTCTCTATACTTGTTCAGAAACGTTGGCATGTTTTCAGGTATCTACTTTCCTTTCTTTGTTTTAGTCTACAAAATCTTCAGATTATATATCCAGATGATAGTTTGACACATATTGACCTGAGATTGGCAGAATGGAAAGTCACTGTCGGTAAACCTCACCCCTATATCACCCCAACTGCAATATGTGGACAATAATACTGACCTACCTTAAGGAGTTGTTTGAATTAGTCAGGATTTTAATAATGGGCTATATAAATACTCATCATCATAATTTGTTAAAAATTATGGGTAGTAATCATCTAAGTTTTACTCAGAGTAGATACACTGAAATTAATGAAACTGACAAAGTTGTGCCCATTAATTTCAATGTGCCTACTATGAGTAAAACTTACTTGACTATCACCTGCTAAGTCACATGTCTCACTCTTTGAATGCCAGTTCCAATTCTAAGTTTACCGGCTTTTTGGCACATACAGATTTAATATACTAGTCATGGGTGTAGCCAAGAGGGGGCAGGGAGGGGCAATTGCCCCCCCATTAAGAAAAATCAAGAAAATATGTAGCTAACTGAGGTTCCCCCCCCCCCAAAACAAAAATCCTGGCTACACCCATGATACTACGTCTATGTTCCTATCTCACTTCAAGGTTAAGACTGCAATCCTATTCTCACTTACCTGGGAGGAAGCCCACTGCAAAAACTTATTTCTGAGTAGACATGCATGAAACCCATTAAACAACCACTGGTGGTCTCAACTCCACAGTTAATGTGGTTAGCCCATACCTGCATTGTTATACATGTTACCATGGCAGCAGGTACCTGTTGGGATCCCATCCCCACAGACACAGCTATAGCTGTTATGCTAGGAACTGTGATATCACAAGCCAAGTACCTGTTAGTCTGACCTGCTGGGTTCCTACCTCTCTCCACCTGGCCCAGGGCGGGGTATTTTGGGGAAAGTTTTGTCGGGACTTTTTGCTGTTACCGATATTAATTTTTTGTATCTTTTTTTCATGTGGAAATTGTTCAGTTTGGTTATGTAGTTTTTGATGTGTTTTATTTATTTATATGACTACTTTGCTATGTTTGTAACTATGTAAATCTTTTCATATTGTAAGCCATTGTTTTAACTGTGGAAAGGCGGCATACAAATAAAATGATGATGATGTTGATGTTGCTGTTAGCAGCAATTATTTCTTTTTTTTAAAAAAAATGCTATTGAGAATTTTAAGATTACAAAGAAACAAAGGAAAAAAGAAGGAAAAAACAAGTAACAATTAAACAATACAAATCGATAAAAATCAAAATCAAAAAGAAAAAGCAAAACACATAATACATCAAAATCAAAAAGCAAAAATAAACAAAAAATTTAAAAACAGATCCAATATTCCCATATCCTTAACTGTCATTACCTTATTTCATCGACCTCCTCGCACCTCCCTTTTTTGTATTCGAGTTGTTAATTATCTCAGCAAATCCTTTCCATCTTTCACAATATTCTGTCATTAAATTACCTTAATCTATTTTAACCTTATCTTACCATAAAAAACCCTAAAACTTAAAACTTAAATCTTATTTATACCAATTTCTCATAACCATAACATATTCTTACATAATTCTTTTTAACATTTCTGCTAAAGCCAAATAATTTTGTTCCAACATTTTTCTAATACTCATTAATTTTACAAAACTTTCCTAAATAAATTTTTTAAGGCTTTCTTCCAATCTTCATCCAACGTCTCTTCCTCCTGGTCTCGGATTTTGTCAGTCCTTTCTATCCCATCCATCTAGTTCATCAACCTGGTAACCTTATATCTGAGGCTCTTAAGTCTCTTCCATGTCCCTTCCGCAGGTCTTCTTCATATTTATACCTGTACTTTACTTTGTCTTCTGCTCCTTTCCCTCGTGGAGACTCCAGCTTGACAATATTTTTGTCCCTTCTCGACAGATCAGCCCCTTTTCCATAGTCAACACTGAACTCCATGTGGTATTTAAAAGCATGTTTCAAGGTCCCTCCAAAGTTAAGGGCCCCCACAACTCTGAACTCCTCCCGGCCCAAAGCCAGACTTGAAAGGTCAAAACATCCCTGCATAGGGGGGTCTATCCAGCCCCCCATCTCCAAGCCAAACAAGACTCTCTCTCTCCAAATCTGGCTTTTTCCAGGTTCATTCGTCAAATCCAACAACTCATGTTCCTGCTGGGCCACAGTTCCCTCCATCTCTGCCTCCCGAGGTCCAGCAACAACCTCCTCCCTCATCTGATCTGTCAGAGCACACTCCTGGATTAATTCCTGAGTGGGTTCTATATAGGTACCCACTGCCTGTCCAAAATTTCTGATCACAACAGTCATCAAATCCGTCTTCTCATGTAACTGTTCCAATAAAGCACTTGTCTTGCAGAAGGCAAGCACCAGAGCCTCCGAGTACATTCTTGTACAAGGTCAGAGTCTGGTCCCACGATCTTAATCTATTGCAGCTGCAAAGCTCCCCAGTTCAGATTTAATAACAGTTTCGCAAGCTCCCTCAAGGGGAAAAAGCTTCTATTTGTATCCATCTCTCTCTTTTTTTTTTTTTTAAGCAGATCTAACAACAAAGTTTCCTTTTTCAGATATTTTGTCAATATTTTGTTCCTTTTAGATGCGAAGGGGAACAATGGAATCAATATGTTTCTCTTCTTTTAACTATCTGTCAAAAACATTTGTCTATAGTCAATGAACTTCCAGAGGACGTCTGTCCTGACACCCCGCTCCCAGGTTCAAGACGGTGGAAAATTGCTTTTCTTTACTCTCTCTTCTGCAGGTTTAAACAGTCCAGAAAAAGTTTCCCCCTCTTCTCCTACTTCCAAGGGGGGTTCAGTAATTTTAAATGATGAAAATTGATCCTTTACGGACGGCTTTCCGCAGCAGCAATTATTTCAGGCAAATTGTTTTTTATGAAAGTTGTGTCTGTACCTGGGAGGAGGACAACCTCCATTTCCAAGATACTATTTGACTCATGGTTCCGCACTCTGAGCTATTTGTCCATTCACACATACAGTATACAACATTTTCTCAAGGTCATTGCCCGGACCCGCACCTTTTTAATGAAATACATTACAATTTAGAACAACACATATATTAATGCATTCATGGAATATACTATTCACTAGCTCCCTTTACACTTTTTTTGTTCTGATGTTGTTCATTTTATATATTTTATAGTTAACATGACCTGAGTTTAGTGAGACATGAATGAACCATAGTATCTTCAAATTTACTTGAGAGTAAATGCACAAAACAACCCAAAGCATAGTTTCACTTGCCCATCTGCTTTGAGTGTGCTGTGAAGCATGACTGCTCCACCTGTAGCTAAATCTCATTTGGGATTCACCAGCCTCCACACTTGCCTGCAATGTGCCCACAGACTATTCTCTCTCCCATCTGACAAGCTTTATTTGCACTTTGGTTCACAATAAATATACCTAACCTTGCCCCCCTCTAGAATCCACACCTCACCGAATTCCTCCATGAGATAGTCTGAGGGCTATTAAACTCCTCCCCGCCCGGCCCCCGGCCCTTTAACATGGCTAGGAAGAGCTGGAGCACCTGGAACAGGCAGAAAGTGCTTCTCCTGCTGATGTGCCGGCTGCAAATGAGGGTGCAAATGCCGCTGGAGTGTTAGGAGGTGATGCTGTGGCGGCCATGTTTGTTCACCATACAGTATCTCAGAGAATCATCATGTCTTGATGCTCTCAGGGCCATTTGTGGCCTCACCTGAATTCAACGTGTGTCATAATGGTAGCAACTGCATAATTTTACAGTTTCTCCTTTTAAAGTGTTGATCCTTCAAAAACCTCCTGTGCTCTGAATCTAATGGTAGTCTAGGAATACACTGCCATATAACCAAAGGGCACAATTTGTCTAGACATTACATCCATAGCACTGAGTAATTTCTTTCTAGCTATTGATTATCTAATGATCCTTTTAACAAGGCACTCCTGTTATGTCTGATTGATGTGGGGAATACATTTCCTCCTTCCTTTTCAGAAGTTAAATGTCAATTTGGAGATGGAAGATCAAAACCATCAAACCAATTAAACTTCTGCTATATTGCTTCCTTGACATACACAACAAATCTATATTACTGCGTCTGTGATTTTATATAGCTAGAATGCAAAAGGTAATAAAATTAGCCAAGTAACAATGGCAATAAGGATCATTTAAATGGCTCTTTCAATACAAAGCACTTCATATTCATTACTACACTGCAGTCCTTACAACAACTCTGTAAGGTAGGTTTGTATTACCGTATTACTCCCATATTGCAGATGAGGTGCTGAGACAGACTAAAATGGGTGTATCTTTGTATCTTAGTCTTTTAGCCTATGCTGCTAAAAGCAAAGCATCTGGTAATTCAACATGCTACAGCTATTTATAAATTCTATCCGCTTAGAACAAATGTAGACTTTCACAATGTAGCACAACACACAAGCAGTGAGAACATGCACAAGAACATAAGGAGAGCCTGCTGGATCATGCAATGGCCCGTCTAGTCCAGCATCCTGTTCCCACAGGGGTCAGCCAGGGAGCAGAACATGGGCCCAAGAGCAGCAGAACTCGCGTGGTTTCCAGCATTTTGAAACAGTGCTGTCTCCAACTGTAGAGGCAGAGCATGGCCTTCAAGGCTAGGAGCCACTGACAGCCCTCTCCTCCCATGAATTGGTCAAATCCACTTCTCAAGCTATCCATGCCAGTGGTGACACATATCTTCCCAGCGCCCGGCCGGGGTGGGTGCGCCTGGGTGTGACGCGCAGTGTAAATTAATAATGCAGAGTTTTTAAGTGAAAGAATAAGAGCTTTACTGAGTTAAAATGTTGTTGTTGTTTAGTCGTTTAGTTGTGTCCGACTCTTCGTGACCCCCTGGACACCAGGCCCTCCTGTCTTCCACTGCCTCCCACAGTCTGGTCAAACTCATGCTGGTAGCTTCGAGAACACTGTCCCACCATCTCATCCTCTGTCGTCCCCTTCTCCTTGTGCCCTCCATCTTTCCCAGCATCAGGGTCTTTTCCAGGGAGTCTTCTCTTCTCATGAGGTGGCCAAAGTATTGGAGCCTCAGCTTCACGATCTGTCCTTCCAGTGAGCACTCAGGGCTGATTTCCTTCAGAATGGAGAGGCTTAATCTTCTTGCAGTCCATGGGACTCTCAAGAGTCTCCTCCAGCACCATAATTCAAAAGCATCAATTCTTCGGTGACTGAGTTAAAATAAACTTCTTCATAAACAACATGGTTCCAAACAGTTTGACTGAGATTACATACTGACTCTGCTCACCACTGAGGCAGACGGACTCTGACTGAAATCTTACAGAGAACACAGAGAGAAAATGGCTGCCACTTATAAAGAGAATGAGTCCCATGTCAGAGTGACTCAGCAGTTAGCAGTTAGGCCTGAATAACTTTCGTAGGTCCAAATGACTGTGCAGTCCCAGCACTTCCCAGCCTGCTTTGCTGCTTCTGCTCTCGTGTGTCTTTGTCCCATGCCAGGGCGCACTGGGGAGCAGGGCATGGAGGGTGACGTGAGGAGGACGCAGTAGGGCAGGCAGGCATCCTTCCAATCTTCCCAGTTGGCCTAAGAAGCAAAATGCTACCCTGGAAGAAACCGCCCCCAGAGCAATGGCCCCCCTCACACTGCCCACACTATGCCTCTGAGTGACCATCACTGTCTCCTGGGGAAGCGAGTTCCATAGTTGGACTACGCCCTGCATGAAGTAGTACTTTCTTTTATCAGTCCTGGCCTGCAAAACTTTTGAGAATGTCGCCGTGATCAGACTGTTTCTGGTTGGCACCGGGGACCCCCAGAATAGACTCAGCCAACAAGGTCCTTTACATTTGGGTAGGGGCAGCTCCACGCAGTATGTCTGCAATGGGAAATATCTGCGTTAGACATTGCGCACGTCCAAACCCAGATTGGCTTAGGTTTTTTTGTCTGAGAGACCTTCAGGTCACTCCCAATCAGAGCTACTTTGGATGAAGAAGGCCACAAAACCATGCGCTGTTGAGTGCCCTGGAGCACCAAGCCATAAGGCACCTTCAACTGAGACCTCAGCTGAGACCTCAGTTGCAAGGGGCATAGGGCTTGGTAAGTTACTTCTCCACAAAAAACCCCGCTAGCAACCTTTAAAGATGCTATTTCTCAGCCATTGAGAGGCTATGTTATGAGTGGCCTGTGATATCTTGATATAGTCAGAAACTGGATTGAAGATGTATAGATTATTGTGCCTTTGATGTATTATTTGAACATGGAGATTTGGACTTCTACTTTAAGACTTAAATGTTTCGAGAAATAGGAAGCTCTAGCAGCATTAGATAAGTGGCTGAAGCTTTAATAAACACTGATAACATTTGATATTTTAAGGACTTTAATATTGAAGCAACTGGATGAAAGATTTGATTTCCCATCCAGCTCCCTATACAGGAAATTAGTATGCAATCGAGTCTGATGAGGAACTGAAGGGATTAGAGATCCCAAAAATCTATTCTGTGCACTTTAAATGCTGTGGGATATTTATGAGATTATTTTAATTCTCTCTTGATTATTTATGATTATTTTGAGACTGAGCTATTATTTTAGGATACTGAGCTACATTCATACTTTAACAATTTGTAATTAGAGAACTGGAAAATGATCAAGAGGATCAACTAGTTGAAAGAAGAAAGGCTGTGAATATCTAAGGAAAAAATATCCTGCCATCAAAATATAGCAGGGAAAGGAGTTCCAAGATGCACCTTAAGAATGTCTTAATTGTGGAAAGACAGACCATTTTTGCTTAGTTAAAAAGAAAACTAAATCTGTAAGGAATAAGTTGACACAGGTACTTTAAGTATATATTGTCGAATTACTGTCAGTTAACCATTTTAAATTAATATAATTAATGCTTATAGTAATGGTTTGCTAAGAATGTTAACTGTCAGGCAGAGGGATAGTGAAAGCCAAGTGGAATTTTTAATACTGGGACACTGTGCTTGGACAAAGTGGTTAACAATTCCATGGGAGTCATGTGGGCACATGTGAATTCGAAGGGGATGAAAACCTCTCTGACATTTGCTTAAATCTGGGTATGTGTGTGATCTTAACCACATAGCCATGTATCAATAAATACTTCTTTAAAACTCTGTTCCAAGTGGCCTCTTTAAAAAGGGACGGGTCTTTGTTTATGTTTTACTCAGAGCCTATGCACCATGTTACACAGTAAAATAACTGTGGACTCTCCCCTTAAGAATAGCCCAACCTAGGAGAAATCTTACTGCTGTCTGCATATATAGCCCCATTTAATACATCTGTTATGCCAGCATCTCTATGGAGCCTGAATGAAAAAAAAATCAAGCTTCAACAGACAACATACAGATCACCTTCAGACTTGCTCCAAAGGGACCAAACTAGGTTTCATTTTACTCTGTAGCCACCATTTCTAACAGTGCATTCCTATTCATGTCTACTTTGAAGTAAGCTTCTATGTTAATGAAGATGCACTCACATATATATCAGCAGCTCTTGCCACATTCAACTTCTACAGATTTCTGCCATAAACAGCAGCAGGTGGTAGAGAGAGAGAGCTACTGTTTTTGTGGGAAACAAAAGAATAACTTCCCAGAAACTATTGAAGCTGTTTTGAAAGTTCCAGTGAGAATGGCTCATTAAGAAAAATTAATATTTTGTGACACTGTATTTTGGAGGGAAGGGCCCTTCTCCAGTATTAACTGAAGCAATGAGACTTCTAATTTCCAGATCTCTTACGTTAGCAGGTTAGAAGAAACTGTCTATCAAAGAGCTGGTTTCCTGTGACACCAGGTCTGTTTTAATAGTCTGGAGCAGGGGTAGGCAACCTAAGGCCCATGGGCCACAAGCGGCCCATGGGGGTCGTTTAACTGGCCCATGAGCCACACCTGAACCGAGCCACCAGCTCGGCGAGTCCCTGCGCGTTGCGCTAAACTGGCACAGCGCGGCGTGGGGACTCACTTCCGCGGTGCCAGAAATCGCACCTGCGCAGACGCAGATGCTGGAAATCGTGGTCGTGCGCATGATCCGGCCCATGGAGGGATCTCCACTGGAGTGAACCAGCCCAGGCGAGGTAAACCTTGCCGACCCTTGGTCTGGAGGAAGTTTAGAAAAACTCGGAAGTCTGAAGCATTCAGTGCCTTATGCTAGGTCAGGCTACCTGTAGTGCAGGACTCTCGCCACCTCAGAAGTGTGCCCTCCAACATGTGCAGGGTGATGGTGGGGGCAGAGCACAGTATACTCACCCCTGCTCATGTATTGCTTTTATAGGTGAGCAGAACCAGGGCCGGCCCAAGACATTTTGGCACCTGAGATGAAGCACAATATGGTGCCCCTCCCTCCCTGCCAAGGGAGTAAAGATCTACATCAGGATCTGCTGCCCCTGTGTATCCTGCTGCCTGAGGGGGTCACCTCACTCTACCTCATTGGTGGGCCAGCCCTGAACAGAATGCCTAAAGAGCCCCATTCAGTCATTAAATTGGGATGCTTCATTCAAAAAAGGCCAAATGCAATCTTTAAATATTTATTGCACAACATTTTGGGACCCCAAAATATCTGAAACCTTGGGGAGCTATTCTCAGTCAGTGTAGACCAGCCTTTCTCAACCATGGTTCCCCAGATGTAGCTGGACTATAACTCACATCATCCCTTGCTAGCAGGACCAGTGGTCAGAGACAGTGGAAGTTGATTTTATCTTTCAGAGCCTGTGGGAGATCTTGTTCACAGACCTTGTGTGTCCTGTTTCCTTTGGATAAGAGAGCATGCTAGAGACTTGCACTATTCCTGCAGTATCGGTTTGCATGTGAAGTTGCCTCCCACTGAGTCAGACTGTTGGTTCACTGAGTCCACTGTCACCCCAGGGCCTTCTCAGTGGTGGCTGCTCCCAGTCTTTGGAACTCTCCCTAGAGAAGCTAAACTGGCTCCCTCCTTTCTGTCCTTCCGTTGACAGGTGAAGACTTTCCTGTTCCAACAGGTTTGGGGAACGGACTGCTTTTAATGAAAAGGCTGGTGCTTTGCTGCTTTTATTGTAATTATCTGCATGTTTGCAATAATATATTTCGGCTTAATTGCTTTTTAATTATTTTTCTTATCTGTAAGCTGCCTTGAGTCCCTGTCAGGGAGAAAAGTGGGGTATGAGTAACAACAACAACATAAGTAGTAACTTTCCAGAGTCCCTTGCAGCCATGGTACCTGAAATCCTTTAACTGAGAATGTTATGGATTGAATTTTGGGCCTTCAACAGACAATGTATATGCTCTGCCATCGAGCTATAGCTCTTCCCTGGTACTCTGTTTATATATTTGTTTCTTTACAGAATATCAGTTTCTCAAAACTGAAACAACCATCCCTGAATCATGCTGACAGAAAAACACATGTGCCCCAATGTGCCTCAATTTTAGCAGACAAGCTAAAACTCTTCAACATCCTGTGCACCCAAAATTCAAGCCTTCTACACAATGTTTTTCATCAGCTCCCACTAGCCGGGCAACATCAGGATAAATTAGCACTAAAACGCCTGTGCATTTTCATGAGGACTTTTTATATAAAAAATCACAAAGTGATGTAGGAAAGTGGAGAGCTGAATTTAAGATGGAAAAACTGAAAGAAACCAAAATTAACCCATTCCTTTCCTCAGCTGAAGCCCGACTCCCCTTCCTTAGATGGCTGCCTGATTTCACTGCTTTAAATCAAGTGTATCCAACATGCCTGCCTACACTTATTCAGCAGGCTTTGTACTACTTATTTGCATCCTTTTGAACACAGAAGAAAAATAATGCATCTTAATAATTTTATGCAGTGACATTTATTACACGCTCACTGGTACCTATGTGAAATGTGATCCTCTCAAGTGTGAAAGTGTGTATTTCCATAGAAAGCTAGTCTTGTACAGTTTGTAAGCTGATTTGGAGGTCGGGTGGCTGTGTGGTTCTCACTCTCTCGGTGACCTAGTACACATCAAAATCTTGTTGTATTCTTTGGTAAACTGACTTGTTAATTCATGTTGCCTTGAGATGAGTAGCTTGTATTATTGTGGTTTTGGTTGTGAATTTTGTTCTAATGCTATAATTGGATTCCCCCCACCCTATATTAGATGCTATGGGGCTTGTCAACCTGAGAAGGTAGCCCCCCTATGAGAAGGAAAACTCTGATCCTAAACCTCCCCTGCCTTGTGGATTATCTTCAGGAGAAGAAAGGCTCAGGAGTAAACCCTCCACAAATCCAGAGTGGAGCCCCTAAGATGGTGGGATTGCGCCTTGTACACCTTCTTCCAGAAACTCCCACAGCCAAGCTGGTGCCAAATGTATTGCTCTGCTTTCCTTTGGGCCACATCAGTGAGGCTGAGATGGCCCAGAACCTCCACACCCTGCACCCTGGAGAGGACACTTTGGTGCTGATAACAAACACAGTGGCATGACTTTACCCCTGGAAGTGCAGTCCACTATCTCTCAAGACAGACGGATGCCAACAAAATGCTTTGGGAAATAAAAGTGAGTAATAAGTATTAAATGAAATTGAAATAAAAATGGGGCCGGGAGGCTATGATATTGGACCCCGGCCAATGTGATAGAAGATGCAAAGGCACAGTTTTGATTAAGTGCAAAGTTTAGGGCAGGTTGGGTGGGGGACGACAGGCGAGAAACTTGCGTCACCCCCTTCTGGTCTACCTACTGGGTTTTGACACGGTACACCTACAAGCTCTGACTGAAGACAAAAGCTGGTGATCAATTTCCTTACAGTAAGATTATAGGCTTTAACAGTTCAGCACTAATATATATCACTTAAACAAAATAACAGAGGTTGCAAGTCACTGAAGTGACAGGACTGAATATGAAACCTGTAATTATGCATTTAATCATTGACTAGGCCCTTTCTTCATTCTGCACTCATTTCAGCACAGGGACATAATTTTGCAGCTAGCACAAGTCATGACCCAAGAGGCAGTTAAACAGCTGTGTAAAATAGAATGGTCTTTTTTTATTCCAGCTCACAAATAGAAGTCTTTCAGTCTAGTAGTAATAACAATAATTTATTAAATGCCAGAAACAGCTTTGCAAAGCAGTTGCTACTTCGAAAAATAACATAAATTTCAGCTCGCCTCTCCACGCCTGTGCTCTTGCATGCTTGCCAGCTCAACAAGCCCTCCTCGAGACTGGAGGGGCCTTCATATCCTGGAGCATGCTCTGGAGTGGTACCCTCCTGTTGTAAATGAAGCCCTTTTTGAAAAGATCATACAGGCCACCCCTGTTTTATAGCTATGAAGCCTTTCTCACACAGGTAAACAGAGAGCAACATACATATAAGGCCTATACAAAGCCAGTCCTTCCATCAGCTTCAGCTAGTGGCCCAGCTGCACCTCTATCTGGACAGAGACAGCCTAACTCCTGTCATCTATGCTCTGGTAACCTCTAGATTAGATCACTGTAACATGTTATACATGGGGCTGCCTCTGAAGACAGTTTAGATATGTCAGCTTGTAAAGAATTCAGCAGCCAGGTTGCTCACCGGGCAAAATGGTTCGATCATATAATGCAAATCCTGGACAGACTGCATTCACTGCTGATTACTTTCCAGGCCCAATTCAAAGTGCTGATTTTGACCTATAAAGCCTTAAATGGCTCAGGACCTCAATACCTAAACAACTACCTCTCCCTTTATGAGCAGACCTGGACTCTGTGATCATCATTTGATCTGAGGCCCTTCTTCATGTGCCCCCTCCATAAGAGGTCCGGAGGGTAGCAACACAAGAATGGGCCTTTTCTGCGGTGGCTCCCTTTGTGGAATGCTCTCCCCAGGGAGGTTCGTCTGGAGCCTTCATTACATATCTTTAGGCACCACACAAAAACTTTCTTCTGTAACCAGGCCTTTGTCCTTTAACTATCTGTGGCCTTTTAGATGTGGATGGGATGCTTTTAATGTATTTATTTTCCTTCTTGGTTTTAACGTACTGTATCTATGTGGTGGTTTTTTGTTTGCTTGTTTGAAAGTTGCTTTGGATCACCCTGGGCAAGACAAAGCAACTAACAAATTTAATAAATGAAGTAAACAAATAAATAAAATCGACAGAATATATATCCACTGGTGACAGATAGATCAGTGTGGTGCAATGCATGAACTGCTGGACCACAGCTCTAATGCTCAGCTGGTAAATTGTGCTAGTTATCTTTTCGTCTAACCACCAAGTTGTTGTGAGGATAAAATGGGAAAATGCAATGCACAGCATACAAACCCCTTAGAATAACAGACTTTTCTTAACCTGGATGAGTATGTATTTAGATTCAGGCAACAAAATGTCTTTGTTTGGATGCTATGCTTACATTAATACACTAGATCCCCTATGCTCAGCTGTAGTACATAGGCACCATAGACCTATCAGTTCAGGAAACTGTCTACTTGGCTATTTTAATTACAGGTATGCATTTAGCCTGGATGAATTCCAACCAAATCAGGTAGACTGAAAGATTTTAGGCTCTCTGGGGAGTGAAGTGGGTATCCTCAAAGGTATTCCCAATCTGGAAGCTCCAGATACCTTGAAGTTGCAGAGAATCCAGAGAATGCTGACTTGGACTATCTCTATCAAATTATGACATTTCCCAAAGCTCTCCATATAATGAGAGCAGGGAGGGAGAGGAGATGATGCAGTTTTCTTACAGACAACTGTTGCTACCAACCAAAGAACGACTTTTTCCAGGCTCCCATTTTACTTCCAATTACGGTGCTTTTGGCAGGGATGTAGGAGGGAACACCCCCGTTGTCAACTGAGCAGAAAACAAATCTCTCAAAACTCACATACCATGTCATATTTATCATAACTACTGCACCAATTGTTCTGACATCTCGCAGGCCATTTTGGAGAGGTACCTCTATGATGTATGCTGTTTTCATAAAAATTGTGATATGGAGGCAAGTCTTCTAACCTCGGGTCAAATTTTAAGGTGCAAAACTCTCTGACACCTAGCCAGAATTTCAGCAGGTTTCCTACCTTGAGGGACTTCTATGGCGTATGGTTTTCAAATTGTCCAGAATACAGTAGGAGAGATAAAAGGGAATCATTTTCTTAACCAGTGCATGCCATTTAAAAAGCCTATCCTATCAGAACCCCCTCCCAACCTGTCTTCTGACATCCTCCAATTTTGCCAAAAAGAGTTATAGCCTTTTAAAATTTCCCCTTATTCATGAGTGGAGCTCCTGTTCTCCAAAAACAAGGTTCCGATTTGAACTAGAGGCAAAGTAGGCAGCCTCCAAATTAGGGCCTGAAGCAAATCTTGCACTTGGTGCATACCCATAACTTAAAACAATAAATACCTTCCAATTTATTTTAATTTTTCACCAGAAAAACAAATCAATTAATCAAACTGCCAAGTGTTATTTTCTGGTACTGAAAAGTTTTTTAAAACAAAAGCCGCAATTTTGAGCCCTTAATTTTTTTACACAGTGGTTTGTTTGCTTTTTAAAAAGAAACATAGTGCAACTGATTAAATTAGATGTCTTGACTTAAAGCACTTACATGATTGCATGCAAAGGAAAAGCAGATGGTCTATGACTATGTCATGCTAATTTGATTTCTTGCTATAAACATTGATAGAGAAAATGCTTCTGCTGAAATTTTTCAGGAAGATGGGTATTGTTATGTACTGAAGTTCTCACCCTGGGCCAGCAGGGGGATACTGTAGATAGTTTTCACTCAGGTCCACGTCAGTTATTTTAGGCGGGAAACCCTGGGTTGTTGTTGCTACAATGTTGACAGCCGGCTGCCTATAAAAGCCGGCCGGCTGAGCTGTTTGCAGTTCAGTTCTGTTTCAGCTTACAAATAAAGAGCTGCTTTGGAGAAATCGCTGTGTTGTCTGCTATGTCTACCCACTATTCAACAGGTATGCATTGTATTTCTTTAAAATGAATCTAAGCAAGCAAATCAGTCTGTCCAATGCATCCCCGCATTTAAAAACTCAAATAGGTAGGTGTGTGTGTGTGTGTGTGTTTGTGTGTGTGTGTGTGTGATGCCCTACATGCTGCATCAATTGCTGTGCTTCTGTGACCTATTTATGTTATGAAGCTTCAACATCTATACATTACTATAAATCTGAGGTTTCCTGTGTTCATACTTTTGTTGCCAAACTGTGTGCAGAAGAGAAGCATGGTACGCATGAGTATCGCACACAACAAATCTGCAGGGAATAATCCCCTCTCCTGCCCACACAACACCCTAAAATACTGTTAAATGACACGATATTACAGAATGCAGAAATTGTAAATAAGGGGCTACGGTCCCTACAGGAGTATTTTGATCTCAACCATAATAAAGAAACAGATTTAAATACAGTATGGGATGTGAGCAAGGCGGTAATGAGAGGCTTTTTAATCCAACGAAGCTCACACCAGAAAAAAAATAAGAGAAAAAAAGAAACAGGAGATTCTGCAGGCCTTAACTGCTAAAGAAAAAGGAATTAAATATTAAACCTGGGAATAAAGATATTCTATGAGCAATCAAAATGATCCAAGCCCAATTTTCATTGTTGATTTCTATCAAGATATAGAAATGAAAGTAAAATTAATGAAACAAAAAAGTTTTGAATTCACAAATAAGCCAGGTAAATTGTTGACTTGGCAACTTAAAAAAGAAAGGAAGGCCAAGATAAGAAATAAGTTTTTTGATGAAGGGAAACACTTGACAAATTCAAAAGACATAAGAAAGGTCTTTGTAAAATTTTATACAGCATTAAATAGATGTGAGAAGATCGTGAGAAAATGGTATCTTTATTTGAACAACTGCAATATACCCAAAGTTGCTAAAGAGGACGTGAGGGCTTTAAATGCACCCATATCAATGTTGGAACTGCAGTTGGCGATTAGCCAAATGAAAACTGGCCCAGATGGAATCTCTATAAAGACACTTAAGGTAAAGGGTAAAGGGACCCCTGACCAATAGGTCCAGTCATGATCGACTCTGGGGTTGCAGCGCTCATCTCACTCTATAGGCCGAGGGAGCTGGTGTACAGCTTCTGGGTCATGTGGCCAGCACAAATAAGCCGCTTCTGGCAAACCAGAGCAGCGCACGGAAACGCCGTTTACCTTCCCGCCGGAGCGGTACCTATTTATCTACTTGCACTTTGACATGCTTTCAAACTGCTAGGTTGGCAGGAGCAGGGACCGAGCAACGGGAGCTCACCCCGTCACAGGGATTCGAACTACTGACCTTCTGATCGGCAAGTCCTAGGCTCTGTTGTTTAACCCAGAGTACCACCCGCGTCCCTTATAAAGACACTTAGGAACCACTTAAAGACACTATGAACAGAATCTTGATGAAAGGAGAGGTTCCTGAATCGTTGAAAAATGAATTTATCACCCTGATCCCAAACCAAGACTGTGATTTAATGAGGACTAATAGACCGATTTCTTTATTTAATTGTGATTATAAACTATTTGCTGCAATTTTAGCTAATAGATTAAAATGAGCTTTGAGGGAGTGCATTCACAGAGATCAAGCAGGTTTTCTTCCAGGCTGCCAACTGAAATAAGGAATGTAATTAATTTGATAGAATATCTGGAAGAAAAACTTGAAAAACAAGCTGCTTAAATTTTTCTAGATGCTGAAAAAGCCTTTGATAACATTTCTTGGTTATTTATGATTAAGATCCTAGAGAGGATGGAGGTTAGGTGACACTTTCCTAGCAGGAATTAAAGCAATCTATACTGAACAATCTGCAAATATTTGAAAATAATAATCTCTTGGACAAATGCCCAATAAGTAACGGGACTAGACAAGGCTGCCCTTTATCACCACTGTTGTTTATTTTGACAATGAAAATGTTGTTACATAATTTAAGGAGGAATAGGGAAATTAAAGGTATAGAGGTAGGGCATCAATCATATAAATTAAAAGCATTTGCTGATGATGTGGTATTAACATTGGAACAACCTATAGAGAGTGTCCCCAAGGGATTAGAATAAATTAAAAGATTTGGAGAGGTGGTGGGCTTTACAATAAACACAGAAAAGACTAAAATGCTGATAAAAAACATGGACAACTAGTCAATAAAGGTAGCCTAAAAATAATTAAGAAAGTGTAATATCTAGGGATCTGGTTGATGGTGAGATATCTTATTTCAAGATAACTACATTAAACTATGGAAAGAGATTTAAAAAATAATTAGAGATTTGAGGAAGGATGAAACTTTCTCTACTAAGGAGAATTTCAGCTATCAAAATGAATGTGCTCCCAATATGCTGTTTTTATTTCAGTCGATCCTGATTGTTGACAAACCAAGTTGCCT
The DNA here is from genome assembly GCF_964106645.2 of Podarcis pityusensis. Classification (NCBI taxonomy): domain Eukaryota; kingdom Metazoa; phylum Chordata; class Lepidosauria; order Squamata; family Lacertidae; genus Podarcis; species Podarcis pityusensis. Next base: position 3,248,702 of record NC_138038.1, on the reverse strand, counting down.
CAAGGATTAAACATAAAATTTTGATTGACACAAAATAAAGAGGAGGCTTTGCTCTGCCAGATCTACAATTGTACTATGAGACAGCTTGTCTGTATTAGCTAAGGCAATGTATTGTATTGGAGGATGCACACATTTTAGATTTGGAAGGCCACAATATGAAGTTCGGTTGGCATGCATGTCTTTCGTATGGGAAAGCTAAAACATATAAGAGTTTTATTGACCATTTTATCAGGAGAAATTTGTAGAGTCTGGGAGAACATAAAAATTTGCTGGAAAGAAAAACACCCCTATGGTTGTCCCCAATTGAAACAATTGCAATCAAAAGAATAAACATGGAAAGACAGTGGGTGGCCTATAGAGATTTGTTGGACTTTTCAGGGAACAAACCCAGATTGAAACCACTGGAAGAAGCAAGGAGCCAAGTTACTGATTGGCTTCAGTATCACCAACTACATGATATCATTAAATTAGATAAGAAAAATGGATTTTGGACCAAAGTTCACAATTTGAAAAAGATTTATTGATGAACAGGGAAAAAAGTATTGCCCAAAATGTATAAACTACTATTGGAATGGGAAACAAAAGATGAGCTGGTTCATTGCCCATTGAGCAATGGATATAGGATATAATGTAGACTTAAACCTCTGTGAGAAATTTTGGAAGAATGACCTGAAATTTACTGCATGCCACACACTGAAAGAGAATTAAATGAAAATGATCCATAAATGGTATTTAACTCCGAGTAGATTGACTAAGATGTATAAGGTGGAATCAGGCTTATGTTGGACCTGCAAAAAGGTTAAAGTATATTGGAAAATGATATACAATGTGATGAAACGGATGTCTAAAACAAACTTTCCCCAAAAAACTTGAGGCATTTCTGTTGGGATTTCTGTTTAATTTGAAATGTAGAAATTGGAAGTTTAATTTTAAAATGTAATTAAAAAATAGGATACTGTTAAATGTTAAGAGGGAGGAAACTGACATCTGAGTGGGAGGGGGAATAGAATGGAGAGGCTGGAACAAGAGGACAGAGAAAAACTTTAGGACCACAGTTGTGGCGCAACCTTAAGGCTGTGTCACCTGAATTGCATTCTGTCATTATAATGAGAAATGGGGAGAAAGTAGGTTACAGTTAGGAAAGGATACAATGGGCTGACTTGAAACTTGGCAGTGAAAGAACACTAAGTTTGAGGATAGCCCATACTGAATTTGGGGTAGAAAAGATATGAAACTGCTTTTTTAAAAACAAGTTAAATGCATGATTGGCTTTGGGAAGTGGGGAAGTGGTATGCATTTTCCTTCCACAGACTTTCTTGGAGTGGTTTGGGGGAAGGTTTTGTTCTACATCTTCTGGAAAACTGTTCAGTTAGGCCAAGGGGAACATCTAGTATGGGGAACAAGGGGAACATCTACAACACATTTCCCATGTGTTGTGGGAAATGTTCTGTGGGTTTTATTTACAAGGCATTTTGTACCTGTTTCGAAAGGTTACATACCCTCCAACATTTATACAATGAAAATAGGGATGTCCTATTATTATTATTATTCTCATCATCATCATCATCATCCTGCCCATCACTCTGGGTGGCTTCCTACATATATAAAAACATAAACGTTTAAAAAACTTCCCTATACAGGGCTGCCTTCAGATGTCTTCTAAAGGTTATATCTCCTTGGCTCGGGAGCACATAACTCCATACCCCCCCAACATTTCTCTGATGAAAATAGGGATGTCCTAAGGAAAAAAGGACATCTGAGGATCAAATCAGAAATCAGGATGGCTTCTATAAATCTAGGACTGTCCCTGGAAAATAGGGACACTTGAAGGGTCTGAGGTTATGTGTGGGTGTGTATGAATAAAATGTTGGGTGGAGTGAAAATGAGAGCTAGGCAGAGAGGGTTGGTTGAAACATGACAGTGTGGCTCTGTGAGGGACAGAAAAGGACCGGGGGGGGGGGGAGGTGAGATATAAATACTCGCACCCCACCCTCAGTGCCGCAGCCCTCCCAGGACCTCCTCACTTGACTCTTATATGAGGGAGAAGCAAATGGGAAAGGAGGAGGGATTAAAGAAGCTGGGAGTGTGGCAGTGGATGGGGATTAGACACAGGTTAGATGTGGAAGGAAAGGAAGAAATTACAGGAGATGAGTAAAAATAATTTGACAGGTATATTTGTGTAAAAGCAGAATAAGAACCTCCAGTTAGAGCCTTTGGAATAGCAAATTATGCAAAAATTGGGGGAAATGAGTAATAATACTTCCAGAGCCAATGTCTGTACTTTGACTGACTGCATAATCTGAACTGTTAAACTCCCTGCCACAAGGAGATTGCTGTGGCAATCTTTTTTAGCAACTTCCAAAGAGGGATTACATATCAATAGAAAACTGTTAGTAGCTGCTAGCTGATTACCTCCCATCAACTGCCATTGCACTGCCATTTTGTGCAATGCCATTTTGTGATGGATGGCCTAAGTAATTTTCAACCCTGGGTGCAGAAAATTTGAGAGATGCTGATACAGAAGAAGTAGGTTCTGTCAGTCAATTTGTAATCCAGTTAATGAAATTTCGTTATGTAACACAAGTTCAAATCAGTGTTTTCGTCATATAAGATATTACCGTAAATAATTCTCCTCAATATACTCAATGACAACGGATTTATCCCCAGCTAACAGCGCAGATGATTCATCCCTCTGATGTCATCTGGATTATTAATATTTCCAGACCCAACACTTAAAAATTTGCTTTCCTCTGTGCAATGTCTGTAATACAGAATTTGCTGCCTACGTATCCGTTTTAAAATCCTGAATCGCTAAAGTTTTCAATCTTCATTGGAATATTTATCAAGCTTAACTAGTTTTCTTCCTTACATCTGATACTTTATTCAGTCTAGCCATGAATGAAGTTCCATCCAGACTGTATGGCTTAGTGAAACACCGCATAGCCAAATTCTCACTCCTTAAAGCAAGATGTAGTCAGGCAATGCCAACGTCAGAATACATTTCATTAGAAATTGAAATCTGTTCAATTGTTGGGAGACACAGAGATGTCCTGACAAGCCCTGACCCCTCCAACCAGGCACGCCATCTATGTGGGGCCATGGGAGCCGAGGTCCCCCTGAAATTTTCACTGAGAGAGTCAGGAGAGAGACAGAGTAAATGTGTCCTCGTTATTTCTCAACCTCTCAGTAGCTTTAGATGCCATTGACCACCTAGTACCTCCTCTTCTTCCAGCTCTTTGGCTGATTAAACAATTTATGGCCTTTGAAACTGGAGGGTGTGTATTGTTTTTGTTTTTTTGTTACTATGTTATGTATTTTTGTGTTTTATATTGTAAATCGCCCTGTTATCCTTGATTAAGGGCATGCATAAATAAATAAATAACACTGATAATTAACATTATCCAAGTGTGATAATTCACAAAATAGTCTTTGATGATACAGACATCCAAACAGCAGATATAAGATGCTAAGAATCCTTTGTCTTGATTCAGTCATCATGCAATAATATTGATACTTTTTATGTATTTTAATTCAGTGGTTGATGCTCTTGAAGATATGCTTTAACCGCTTTCTGCTTTTACACTGGCTGAGTGCTCTATGTGCTTTCTTAGAATGAACTGCTTGTTGCTCTGTCTAGAGCACAAAAAGAATTCCATTGCCATTGGGTGGGGTATGTATGAACTGAAAGGGAGCCATAACTGCAGTTGTCTGAGTAGGTCATTTTCACTGCTATATCCAGCCTTCCTATTATCAAGCAGTCTTAATGACCTTGCCATCTCAGCCTGAAACTTGGCTGTTAAGTTAGAATGTGTGAGTGTGGAATTTCTTAAAAAATAGTCTCACTCACATTTATGAAAACTGTCTTCCAAAGCCTGCAAATAGTATTCACAGAATTATATAACTGTAGAGTTGGGACACCAAGGATAATCTAGTTCAAACCCCCGCAACGCAGGAATAACAACTAATAACTCCTAATAGATGGCTATCTAACCTCTGTTTGAAAGCCTCCAGTGAAGAAGAGTTCTCCACCTTCTGGAGGAGTCCATTTCACTGTCAATCTGCTCTTGCCCTCAGAAAGTTCTTCCTAATGTTTAGTAGGAATCTCCTTTCTTGTAATACACTGGTTTGGGTCCTACCCTCTGGAGCAGCAGGAAACAAGCTTGCTCCATCTTCCGTGTGACAGCCCTTTTGATATCTGAATGTGGCTACTGTCTCACCTCTCAGCCTTCTCTTCTCCAGGCTAAACATACTCAACTCCCTCCACCATTCCCCATAAGGCTTGGTTTCCAGACACTTTATCTTGGATGCCCTCCTCTGCATGCGTTCTAGCTTGACAACATCCTTCTTAAACTTTGGTGCCCAGAACTAGATCCAGTATTCCAGGTAATGTCTGACAGACTATTACTTCCCTTGATGTGGAACCTATACTTCTGTTGATGCAGCCTAAGACTGTCTTAACAGCTGCTACTGCTGCTGCATCACACTGTGGGGTCATGTTAAGCTTATCCCCTAGATCCTTTTCACATGTATTTCTGGCAATCCAGGTGTCCTCCATACTATATTCCTCCTGTCTCTCAGCTTCTTTCCCATTAGATGATAGCTACAGAAACATTATGAATCAGTTCAGTAAAATATAGAGCTTTATCAGCAATTTGCAGTATTCAAAGTAGTGTCTTAAAATTAAATACCCTGAAATTCTGTGCACATTTACTAGAGAGTAAACCTTACTTGAGTTGAATGGGATTTCCTTCCAAGTATACTTGTACTCTGACAGTACCATTCTATACATTTCCCCCTGTTCTCTAGTGAACCTATCAGATAATTGTCTAGCAATGTTCAGTTCTCCAATCATATGAGAATAGGATTGCCATTTAAATCTATGTCTCTAATGCTCTGGATTTCTTTCCACTGGAAGTGGGGAGGAACCCTCTTGCTTTAATTCTAAGAATTAGCCACCACTTCTCAAGTACTTGGAGGTAAGTTTCATATTGCATTTGCTTGCAGTAGGGCTTGGATGCCAGCAAGCCAACAATAGTAAAATACTGCCATAAGTAATTTGAGAATGCCCTTTGTGACTTCATGGAATGATGGGGCATATGTGACAGGCTACTTTTTAAAACTGTATCATCATGTCACCAGAGAGCAATGACCCCTTGCTCCCAGAATCTGAAAGAGTAAGGGTTACACACACCTCATTTAATAGTAAGCACACTCTGCTCTAACGCTACAGAACTTCTGCCCGCTGTACTCTCCTTCCCCTCCCAGCTACTGCCTGTCTCCCTCTCCATGCGGCAATTACATACACACAAAATTCTCCCCTGTTAATTAAAGTCGTCTTCTGGTACACTTGTAGTATGAGAGTCTCTGCAGCGCAGCTCTTTCCTTAGCTCTTAGGTACTGTAAGAAGTACTCAAATATAGAGGAGGAGGCAACATCAGGGAAACCCTACTCTGGAGTCATAGACTACGACATGTTTTCCTGCAGGAAGGAGTTGTGACATAGAGGCTCAAGTCCACAAATAAAATGGTAGAGGCCCTAAGACACATGACATGAGTTGTCTGGGTATTTCTGAACATGCATAGGAGCACAGTGTGCAAGATGTGGCCACTAGAATGGTACACATTACAAGCATCCAGCAGCCATGTCAATAATTCTGTCCCGTCCACTATGTACTGTAGCATGAATCTAACATGGTAGTCCAAATTATCTGACAAAAAGATGGTTGTAAATAGCAACAATTCCTCTGTTCTGCATTGCTCCTCTAATAAATTAATGCTTCACATACTTTGGTGCTTTCAGTTTTTTAAAAATGGTCAAATGTAAACCTTGAGGTGTATGCACTAAGTGGGTTCAAGTTCCAGCTTTGGCGTTTCCCCTCTTACTGTTAAATTTGTTATTCATTTAAAGCTTGTAGTAATTGACTGAGTGATATTGGCTGTGATCTCTATCTCTGAGACACATTTTTCATGTCTACCAAATGCTCATAAACGTTAATACTGCATTTCACTCCTTTTAATGATGTGGCAGACTTTGAAAAGATTTACGGATTCATTAGTAAAGTGCATCTTATGAAAACTGTCTTTTCAGCCTTATTGGCATGTAGGTCTCGTCATCAGCGCTGCAACAGCCCAAGATGAAATTACCCTTTTTTGTCTTTCAATAAGTAGAAATCTCCTGGAGTAGCTAATGTTCATAACAGACTGTTCCTTTCATCTTGGCAATCTGAAGAGCATCTAATTTAATTAAAGGTTTAGGAAAGTAAAACTATTAACTATTTATGCCAAGGTTTAATTAGCATAGCACAAACATGGAAAATTAAAGGCATTTTAACCTTCATGAACTCATATTTTTTTGAAGTCCAAGCTATAGCTTTAATATGAGTTTCTTTTGCAACTGTGCCCTGGGTCTGCATTTCTAAGACCAAGCTACTAAAGTTTATAAAGAGTGATATCCTGGATTTTCAGTGAAATGGTAGCTGGTTTAGCAGTCTAATTTTTAGTATACTGAACCCAATGCCAGTAGATTAAATACAAATAATAATTTGGAAGGGCAACAACCCACTGTTTATAGATCCACAAAAAAGTCACAGCAGGCACTAACTTAGAAGATGCCTCTCCAAAGTGGTACCAGCACCCTGCATTTTTGTGTGTGAATACTTCAAAAAGTGACTACATTTTTTTAAAGCCCTGTGAGCTGGGATGCTCATACACATCTCCATTAACAAGGGTGGGGAGGGGAAGAGTGGAGAGGAGAAACTCAGCAGTTACTTGATCCCTAATCAGCACAATTTCAAAGCTGCTAATCATTATATAATATTATTTGTGTCAGCATGAGATGTGTTCAGAAACATTATCTACTTCCTACTCAGTCTCTATGGAGATCAGAATAGGTCTCATTTTTTCTACTTATTTAGCAAAAGGGGTGGTGGTTAAATTTGCTAAGACCCAGATAACTGTAGGCCCCCCCTCTTGGATTTCTTATTCCACTTTTCCATAAAGAAGAAATTGGACTCTTAACCAGAGATGACATCTTGATTAATGTTTCCAGGTTTAGCTTGCACAGGCAATGCCAGGCTCTCCCTCATTGTCTTATTCCAACTAGCTGAATTACTGCATTAAGTTCCAAGGGTACTGATAGACTTTGTTGTAACAGGCATGTCTTTTTAAGAGCAGTAACGTACAATTTATTCAAATATTTTTTATTTCTGATACCTAGCCTTTGTTTCTTATCTAGGTGGTAATTCTTCAGTAGTGACCAGGTATTTCACTGCGGCAAAAACATAGTTTGTGTTAACCATAATTAAAAAGCTGCCCCAGCTTCCAGGTATAAACAAGAGAACTGTGGTTTAGGACTGCTTTTCTGTTTCTGTTTCCCATCTGCTCAGGACTCAGTACCATAAGTTCACTCCTGTCTCCATGATGAAGTAGCCTTTTCAGGCAGCGCAATAGACCTAGTTGTGGCTTGTGAACAGTCTATGGTCTGTCAACTCTCCCTGCTTTGTTGTCCCTCCCTTCTCTGAGAAGTAGGTATAGAAGCCCTCAGCTGCAGCCAATTTTAACCCTCACAAGCACACAAACCAATTCTTTCAGCAGAGCTTCCTGCTCTCACCCCAAAAGCTCTCAAGAGCTCAGCTAATTATGCAGAGCTGGCTAACAATCCAGGAGGGACACCCCCCCCCCCCAGGCCATCAAAAATCCAGCAGCAAAGAAAACAGGGAATGTAAAAAAGAACAGGAAAGCGCTCCTTTCTTTCTTCTCTCACCCCCACAGGTGAAAAAAGGGAGGAAATGTATTTGTTTTTGTTTTTCCCTTAAATAGCTTTTCTCCATATTAAAATATTTATTTATTTATTTATTTAAGACTAAGTCTTTGCTTGCTTGCTCTCCCTCCCTCTGATAAAAAGGGAGAGGTTGGTGGGATGGGTTTATGAGGGGGGCTTCTGTGTCAGGAGAAATGGAGGGGAGAAGATTTAACTGGTTGCCTTCTGCTGAAATGGGAGGTTGGGTACTGTGTGAGAATGGTTGTGGGAGGGTGTTTGTCGGCAAGCGTGTCTACTCACAAGCAAGCCCTACTGAATTCAATTGGGCTTACTCCCAGGAAAGTAGAAGCAAGTTTAGTTGAACTCAGTGGGGCTTATGCATGCATAGATTCCACTTAGACCTCTGAGTGGGGAAGCACATGCAACTTGACTAGGAAATCCCTTGAACTACTCTTAAATTAGTTGAAAATATATTAAATATATTATATGGAAGTTTATTTAGTATATTTTTAAAATCTACTACTTCCTTACGTTTTAAAACCCTCAACCACCATGGGGAGGCAACAGCAAGGCCCTCCACCACCACCGGAAGGTACAGCAAAGCTTTTTGCTGCCCCAAGGAAGCGCAGCGCACACTCCGTTACCATGGAAAGGTGCAATGGGGCCCTCCACCTCTGTGGGGATGGCTAGGGAGGCGCTCCATGGCCATGGGGAGTCGCAGCGAGGCCCTCCACCACCATGGGGATGCATGGCAAGGCCCACAAAGCCCTCCTCTGCCACAGGGAGGCTCGCAATAGATAGGCACAGTCATCGCCATGCATAGGTGCAGTGAGGCCCTCCACGGCCGTGGGGACTCACAGGTGGCCCTCCGCTGCTGTGGATACGCACAGTGCCTCCTCTACCACAGGGATGCCCAGCAAACCCTCCACTTCCGTGGGTAGGTACGGTGGGGCCCTCCACTACCACGGATATATATCATTATATATCAATATATTGTGATGTTTAGCTGGTGATATATTGAAAACCAGATATCACCCAGCCCTAGCTGTGGATGCATCCCACTACCACTGTCCAGGGAAGAGATGGGGGGATATATTCCATTCTGTTTGCATTTTAATGAGAAACTACCTAATTCGCACTTCTCAAACCAATACACAAATGGAAGCACAGCTTTTGAAATTCACGTCTTCTCAAATTTTGCAATGCTGTTATTCAACCAGGGTGTACAAAAATGCATATACACATAGGTTCCATTATCCGAACACAATGCATTCCCTGGAATTTTTTTGTTAGGCATTCGCATAGTAAGTCAATGGTTTTCATGGATTCCTGTGAGAAATTTTCTAATGTGTTCCTGGCCACAGAACTTTTACCCCTTAGTGACGGGAAAGCCCTCTGAAAAATTGCAGCTAAAGAAGGGACAAATGTTCTCTTATTTGTCCAATCTTTCTCCCTCCCTCCCTCCCATCCACTGTGGTTCCTGGTAAAACAGCTGCCACAGATCAGCAAAGCTCAAAAAAATAAGGATTGTTTAAGGCTGCTTATTTGTTTGCAGTACTCCAAGCAGGCCCAGCTGTCTGGATATCTGAATAGGCAGTGCATGTATAGCGAAGTCCGAGTCCTAATTCTTTATGTTTGGATAAGTGAAGTTCTGCATAAATGAGTATTTGGATAGCGGGACCTTTGTGTTCCATGGAAACTGTGAGCTGCCAGTGTGTCTCTGAAACAAAGGTGTATGTAGCAAAACAGCTATGCACGACAGTTGGGGATTCCTCTAGCTGCTTTTTAAAGAACTGACATCAGTCTGACTTGAGTGAATCCTTCTTTCCCCCTCATGCTGTGAACAGATGATAGCTGTTTTAGAAGCAAAGTTCTCACATTACAGGCAGAGGCAGAGCCATGTTCTTGACTTCCTGTTTTTAGAGAGATATGGGGGGGACCCCCCATTTTGCATCAAGTATGTCTTTACATTGGAATAGGGAGGAGACACGATGTTTCAAAATGAGGGTACTTTGTCCTTTGAAAGTCCAGGTTCTCTTTTTTAAAAGCTGTTCCTCATCAAGCCCATCTCCAAATAAAATAATGGATTCTCTTACTAGATTAGACCATGCTAATATTCTGCCCAGTATTCTCTTTCAATCAATCATTCAATTAATTCTGGACCCTTTACTTAAAACCAGTATGAGAGAACTTGGTAACAAACTCCCATCCTTAGAGTATGTTTTGTGGGTGAATAAAGGCATTAATGCAATGCTTCCAGGACTAGCAACAGCAGGTACTCAGTGTGGGTAAAGGTCCCGTCCCCCCTATAGTCACACATTTGGCATATTGTATCTGCCCTAATAGGGACACAGGTGGCGCTGTGATCTAAACCACAGAGTCTAGGGCTTGCTGATCAGAAGGTCAGCGGTTTGAATCCCCGCGACAGGGTGAGCTCCTGTTGTTCGGTCCCAGCTCCTGCCCACCTAGCAGTTCGAAAGCATGTCAAGTGCAAGTAGATAAATAGTTACTGCTCTGGCAGGAAGGTAAACGGTGTTTCTGTGTGCTGCTCTGGTTCGCCAGAAGCGGCTTAGTCATGCTGGCCACATGACCTGGAAGCTGTACGCTGGCTCCCTCGGCCAATAAAGCGAGAAGAGCACCGCAACCCCAGAGTCGTCCATGACTGGACCTAATGGTCAGGGGTACCTAATATCTGCCCTAATAATTTCATGGTGATGTTTAATATTCCACTGCTGAGAAAATTCGCTGTTATTCAGAATGATTAAATAAATAATTACAGGTTCTCTGATAAAACAAGACACAAAAAGTGGAGTAAATTGTATTAATTTCAACAAAAGTGAAAAATCTAACCACTTACACACAGTTCTCACTCGACTTCTAGAAATTTCTAGCAACCACTTCAGCTGAACAGATCAAACTATTTAAACATTTGAATTTACCATTGCCCAAAGTTGAACAAATATGAACAAAATTTTCAAAGACAGAAAACAGCTTTAGGCATTCAAAATATGAAGGGACACTTTTTGCTCCATGCTATCCATGATTGGATCATTGTAAGTGTGGGATGTGAAACACAAGAACAGTCAAGTACAACATTCCTAGAGTGAACATGTTTACACATGGGGAGGGATGTTTGTCCAGCCAGCAGGTAAACTTCCTGTTTCCTTCTGGGCTGGGACAGACTTCCTCTGCATGTGACAAGAGGTGGGTGTGGCCTCACCTGTGCAGGTAATGACAAAAGCACAGGGCAGGGCAGCCATCTCTCTTTCACCACATGCATCGAAGACACAACATCTACTAAGCCAAAGATGCCCTCTTGGCTTCCAGCCAAGTGAGGACAAAGGGACTGGCTTCTTAAGAGATAGATTCCAAGTGTATGTTACTTCATTAAGCTAAGTCTGCCTTCTGGGATCTGATTGTGAACAGAATGTGAGTAAACTCTTTTTATACTTTTGTAAAAGACTGTGTCGTCTCTTCTATTTTATGAGGGAATAAGGGGAAAATACCAGAACAGTTATTATAGAGGCTTTAGCGAGCCAGAGCAAACGCAGCCGTTGCAAAGTTTAAAATAAAGGGGAATGTGTTACTCTGCTGAAATTGGGGAACTTGTTAACACAAGTTGGATAAGGATATAATCAGACAATATATCCTCTCCTGCATCCCTGAACATTCCCACAGTAAGACAATACTAGCACACCACTAACTCCTTGTAAAAGCTACTAGTATTTTAATTTTGGAAGACTGGGTTTTGAACACAGAATAGGGTGGGTAATTGCTATCCCAATATAAGCTGAATAATTTGAGTTGCTTCAGGCATTGCAAGGAAGCAGCAACCAAAGAGCATGAGTGCCAGTGTGTCCTCCGTCTGTGCCTCCAGGTCTCATCGAGGCAGCTGGAAGAAAAGGGCGTTCTTTTCCTGCAGACCAAGAAATTGCAGGTTAACCAGCCTCATATAGCCACAATATTTGAGTCTCATTAACACATAATGCCAAAGAGTCAGCTGTCCTGCCAGGCTTATCCTATGTCACTTTCCCTCACCTTGGGAGGACATGGACAACTAAGTCTTCTGTTGTTCTCAATCTGCAAGTGAATTCAGGGTGGGAGGAGCTCTGAGCTGCTTCTTACAGTCGCATGGCTTTAACCATCCTCTCTTGTTTCAGACAAGAATGGAGTCGGGAACAAAAGTTTTCTTATACCAATAGTTTAGGAACTTTTACCATTTTGTAACCAAGCAATTTTTACTGCCTGTGCAACTTTTTCCTGACTGCTGTACGAAGAAACACATGAATCTGACCTTTGAAGAATTTTGTAAATAAAGCATTTTATGACTTACCTAAACGTGTGGTCTATCTTTGTGCTAGGGAAGTGGGATATTTTGAAATAAAGGGGACATTTTGGGATCCAGGGGAAACACTATATTTTAAAGGTTTTACAGCCTATATTTCCACCTTTTTCTTTCTTTTTTCTTTTTTGCTGCATGTTTGCCATGTTACATCACTGATGGGGTTCTCTCACCAAAGAGTACTTGCCCCAAACTTGGGTCTTGGCTTCCAGAATATCCAACAGAAATGTGGGGCTGGGTGAGGAGGAAGTATAAGTCAGTCATGCTTCTTTGGAATATCTGAAAACAACTTACTCTGAACAACTGCTGAGAATGTGGTAGACTGACAGCAAAACCAAGTGACAACCATTGAAAAATGAGTATACCTATCTCAAGAGGATAGGTGGGTCAGACTGTTGCAGCAAAATAGTTTGTGGCACTTTTAGAATGAACAAATATATTGTCTGTAATATATGTAGTATTTGTAACAATTTGGTTTCAAAATGTCAAAATTATTAGCTAAAATTTTCACTTGCCTTGCAAACAGGGTAAGTATTTTTCTAGCATCTAACCTACATTTTTTATGTTGAGTTCAATGGGAGCCAACTCCCAGCTAACTCCCAGGCATGTATAGGTTTCAGTTCCTTTGAGAAAAGGACCAAATTCACTACCTTCCTGTTTATTGAGCCTAAATATGAGCTTCCAGATTTCAGCAAGCATTTTAATTGCCTGTCTGCAATGGAAATATTTTTTTAAAAAGACAGGCAAATACAAAAGCACAGGCTGATGCTTCTGCAAAATGCAAGCATATCCATCTCCTAATTATAGGACTATTTAACAGAGCGGAAATCCACAAATACTTCAAGAGCAAAGGGTTATGTGACCATATGCCAGTTTCTAGCTGTTTATGTACTGCAATGGCATGAATAACAGCTTTGATTTTATGTATTTTCAGCTGCTTCACTTGGACTAATGTGATGTGAATTAGAATATCATTAGTTGCATCTAGTTTGTTAATATAGCAAAGTTAATCCATATGTTTCTCCAGTGTTTTCAAAGATAAATATGGCCTTGGCTCGAGTGCTGTTTTGTCCCTTTGGACAAAATTATGATCTTCCAACAGAGCAGCTTTGTCAGGAATGTCCCAAGACATATTGGTGCCTGGGGTGAACAAGACGCCCCTTTTGCCACCCATTCCACATATGGAAGCCAACGAGACTGGGCCCTAGCTGGGTCTACATGGGCCAAAAGGCACCTGCCGGCTCCATCTCTTCGGCTCCCTCATCTCCTTCCACCTTGCCCCAATAATGTGCACACCTCCTGCTGCTGCCGCAGCTGCCACACCACCCAAACCACAGCCAGCCAGTCTGCTTGGGCCACCAGCAACTTCAGAGAGCCTTAAAAAATACACCCACATAACACAACCATTTTACAGCTGTGTTAAAATACCAGGCTTTGGAGGATCAGGTAGGGGTAGATTAAAAGACGCTTAAAAAGAGAACTGTTATCTGCAAAATAAACTGGCCATCCTAATCCAGCCTTATACAAACCCATCAAAATAAAACCTCAAAATACTATGAGGCTACAAGTCCATTTTTGTCTCCCAACATTTGCTATGCAAAACAAAACATCTTATTTTCACTTGAGCAGCTGGTGTGTTTTTTCTAATTATATGTATATAAATCTGTTCTAAGTACTTGCTTGTGTTAATGTTGGCCTTGCCTTAACAAACATACTGTGTGTTTTTTTTAAAAAAAATAGTGTCATTTCAGAATAATTCAGAAGCTTAATTTCCAACACTCTGTAAGCTTTAATTGTCACACTATTTTTCACATATCTTGTTAGGCCTATCACTTGTACTGAAGGATAATTTGTTTAATGTGAACTTGAAATAACAAAATGCAAACAAAAGCACCAACTATTACATTTGCAAGAGCATTCAAATTAAATATTTCACTCCCCCCGCCACATGTAGTTAAATATAGAGCTGTGTTCAACATACAGGCAAAACACAGTATTGTCCAACAGGAGCTTGCCCATTCTTAGGCTCTGCAGCTGTTCATAGAAGAGGGGGTATAGATAGATGTCTGCCCAGTGTACTTTCAGAATATACCACATGATATTTGCAAATCTCCCGCTTGATTTCTATTTTATATCTATTTTATTCTAACAAACAAAAATACACTCTGATTCTATATCAAAACAAAATAAACAATGTAAAATTAAGGACGGAGAAAAAATGTGCAGCTCACTTCTGTTTCTGACTCCATTTGCCGGTAAGTTTCATTTTCACAGGAATTTGCCCACCGTTTGGAACTGTGATTCTTGTTTTGTATGTAACTAGGGTTGGGCGATATCTGTTTTAAAATATCACCAGCTAAACATTACAATATCTTGATATATCTCAAGATATATCCGTGGCTGCAGCAGAGGGTCGTGCCGCGCCTCCCCACAGAAGTGGAGGGCTTCACTAGACATCCACGTGGCGGCGGAGGACCTCACTGCGCCTATCCATGGTGGTGGAGGGCCTTGCTGGGCCTCCCTGCAGTGGCGGAGGGCCCGAGCGAAGGGCTTTGCAGGCATCCCCAGGGATCTTTGATTGCATAGCCGTGGGGGCGCGTCCCTCCTGGATTTGCATAATTAGCTGAGCTCTTGAGAGTTTTGGGGGTGAGAGCAGGAAGTTCTGCTGGGTTGGTTTGTGTGCTTGCGAGGGGTTAATATTGGCTGCAGCTAAGAGCTTCTATACTTATTTCTCAGAGAGGGAGGAGGGAGATAGCAAACAAAGCAGGAGAGACAGTCTGCAAACTACAGTGGTACCTTGGGTTACAGATGCTTCAGGTTACAGACTCCCCTAACCCAGAAATAGTATCTCGGGTTAAGAACTTTGCTTCAGGATGAGAACAGAAATCGTGCTCCAGTGGTGCAGCGGCAGCAGGAGGCCCCAATAGCTAAAGTGGTGCTTCAGGTTAAGAACAGTTTCAGGTTAAGAACGGACCTCCAGGACGAATTAAGTACTTAACCCGAGGTACCACTGTATCTGTAAAGAATCTGTTCAGCTGAGCTACCCTGTGGGAAGCTGTCAAGTCTCAACCTTTTGTTCACTGGTATACTGCCTTGTTGAAACACTTATCACACTGTTATTTCAATAGGTATAGCATTCAAAGGTACGGCAATTTATCTCATAGCCCTATATGCAACAGGCGAAGTTTCCAAAGAGACTTCATTGACATGCTCTGGGATGCGTAGGCTATAAAGTCCTTGCAGGTGGTGTGGAACTTTCCTGTTTGGCACCTTGCAGGCCAAGGACAACATCTCCACATAGGAACCTACTATCCGGACCCTGCAATCATCATCTGAGGCCCTTCTTTGTTTGCCTCCTCCACAAGAGGTCTGGAGGGCAGCAACATGAGAATGTGGTGGATCCCCCATTTGGGGAATGCTCTGCCTGGTGCCTTCACTACACATCTTTAGTAAAGCACCTGGCAAAAACTTAGCTCTATAACCAGGCCTTTGGCTTTTAACTATCTGTGGCTTTTAGGAGTGGGGATGATGTTTTATTACATTTAATACATTTCCACCCCTAAGTGGGGTTTTTTGCCTGTCTGTTTGTAAGTTGCTTTGGGTTGCTCTGGGCAAGAGCAAGCAACTAACAAATTTAATAAGTAAAGCATCCAGAAGGAGTGGTTCCTGCCCGATGCCCAGACAGGGGCTAGGGCCATACCACTCCTCCATTGGGGACCACTTGGGAGACGCACCAATCTGATGTAGGTCATAGGCACACACCCCTCCCCCCACTGGCTTCACCCTTAGAAAACACTCGCAGCAGACATGCAGGAGTGACACATGCAGTTCACCACAATGCCTATGGCCAAACCTTCACAACAAAGGTAACCAATAAAGTTGTGGCCTTATTTGATCCCAAGACAATATGACGTATGTTTCTAGTTATTTGCACCTTAGGGATCAGGGTGGTCATGGGGCCTTGATACACAATATGCAAAAGTCCCTCGTACCGCTTTTGCTGTGGGTTTTACACTGCAGCATTAGCTAGCATGGTGATAGCGTTAGCAGGATCTCTTTGTACATATGTATCTTTACTTCCAAAGACCAGAAGATTTGTATGCAGTGGTACCTTGGTTTACGAACTTAATCCGTTCCAGAAGTCCGTTCTTAAACCAAAATGTTCTTAAACCAAGGCTTACTTTCCCATAGCAGTGAGGGACTCAATTTAGAAATGGAACACACTCAACAGGAAGCAAAACATGTTCTTATTCCAAGGCAAAGTTCACAAACCAAAACACCTACTTCCGGGTTTGCAGTGTTCTTAATCCAAGTTGTTCATAAACTAAGCTGTTTTACCTTATATACCAAGGTGCCACTGTATATTAGATAGTAGTGTTTCACTATGTCTTGTGTCTGGAGACAATAAACACCTTTGTTACTTTGAACTATCCAGGAGAGGGGTTTTCCCTTAACTGGGGACTCTGGAAGAAGCGGTTCTGCTGGGAGCAGGAAAGCTCTGAAGATTCTGCTGGGGCTCTGCATTCTCTGCTCATACACCACACGGGTTGAGAGGTGGTGAACTGCCAGCTGACTTCCACAAGTCACCAGCATGCCTGGCACCATCCCTCTTAGGCCTTTGGTGCCAGACTAAAAAGCCTTTCTCTTCACCCAAGCATTGGGTTAATTACTGTTGCCTCCTAGAGTGGTGCTCATCTTTTACTGGTGCTGTATTTTACATTGTCAACTCACTTTGAGACCTTTAATATATAAAGTTTCTGATGGTTATTATTATTATTAGTCATTACCAGTAGAGAGCAGAGGAAATTCAATTATGTAACATATATTAAGGTGTGCTGAAATTTGGATAGGTTTTCTCTCTCCACCCATCCACCCTACGCAGCTATCAAACCATGGTCCTTGAGTAAAGTTCACCCCCATGCCTTTTGACATTGCTTAGCTCACTCACCTCTGTCTTCATCCTGTACCAAATTAAAATCACACTCTTATAAGCTTTCCATCTCTAAATTATTCCAAATCTTTGAAAGTATGTGTGATGGGATGATGAGCTGCTTGTGCGTAAAATCGTATCCCCTCAGAGTTTGTTCAAGTCCACAAACCTCTGTCTGTGACGGAGCCCCTCAGACATGGCTCCTCTAGTCACTAGCAGATTCCGACAGTGGTTGCTTTCGGAATCGCTTCCAACATAAAAGCTCCTTAACGGAAACACGTCTTCTGGACTCTCTGCGTGACAGTTTCCGGCGAGGAGTGGGTGTCCCTACAGGAGGTCCTGAAACCTCCCCACTGTTTTCGCTGGAAGTGTCTCTGAGCCATCCCTCCAGCTCACTTGCCCTCCGCTCACCTCCTCTCCCCCTACTGGTTCCCTCTTCAGCTGCTGAGTCTCTCCCAACCTGTGTGAGCCCCTTCACCTCCCTTCCTTCCGATGGCAGTTCCCTGACAGTATGATTCAAAAAAGAAACGTTTTTCTTAATTTATTTGGGGCATATGCAGAGGACATAGGGAGCATTTTGTTTCCGGACTTCATAAAAATGAACCTCCTCACTAAAAAGGGGGATGTCTGTGAAAACAGAACAGTTACATCTCTTAACATTGAACTCCCTGGTGCTGTGAAATGTTGTCCAGTACTTAACAAACAGCCTTGTTTAACCATCTATCTTCTTTTTTCACATGATATGTTTCCTGCAGAAGTGTTATTTCAGGCTGTGCTTTCCTTAGAAGTTAGCTGTTTTTCACTTTATGGGGTCCCTGAGCCCCCCAACACTTAAAGTGAGAAGTTTGATGTCTCCCTTACCACCTGCCATTTAGGTTAACTGACACCAAAACACTAAATATGCCATATGCTGCAATTCCAGACACTGATTTCAAAGGTTATCCATCTCCTGTTCTGCTTCACTGCTAGTTTCTCCCTAGCCAAACAATCACAGACAAACATCCAACCCCACTCCCTCAAACGTACAACTAACACCAGCTTTTCTGACTGGCCCTGCAAATTGGCTTCTTGGCCCAGACACAACTGGTTGCATGCTACTACATCAGCTTTTCCCCTTGGCTTCCATTGCAATGATGAGGTACGTGCAACCACCACACAAATAAGAAAACATACCTTCCAACATTCCTCTGATGAAAATAGGGGCATCCTATCCCATTACAGATGACCCTCAGAAGTTGAACAGAATCCATTCCGGAAGTCTCTGACTTCCAAAAAGTTCGGAAACCAAGGCATGGTTTCTGACTGGTTCCCGATTGCGCAGGCACACCAGAAACAATAGCGGAAGCCAAACCAGACGTTTGGCCTACAACTCCCATGATCCCTAGCTAACAGGACCATGGTCAGGGATGATGGGAATTGTAGTCCCATAACATCTGGAGGACCAAGTTATGGTATGAACAGAGACTGGGATTCAAAAGCTTGCCTGGATAACTGGGTGGGAGGTGACAGGTAAAGAGATTTTAGCAGTGTGTTCTGGGAAGAAGAATTGAGAGAGAAAAGACTAGGATCCATCTTGGGAAGTCTGGCTGAAGGCTGGCTGCACTGGTGTAGGGGACAAGCCCCTCTGGAAATGACCATACTGTATTATCTGGACTCCCTTCATGCAAACTGAAGGTGTAAATAGATGAATAAACTATATTTCTTAAAGCTATGACAGTCTCCGCTGTGTCTCAATTCTCCATAGAAACACAGACCCTGGGTGAATGCCTGAAGCCCCTAGGAATCTTGCAGAGAGTTTTGTAACAATACTTTTAAAAATCATTGGAGAATGGGTGGAGCACTGAGACAGAAGGCAGGCAGATGTTGTTCCCATCTCCAAAAAGGAGAAACAAGAGGATACAAGCCACAATTGACCTGTCAGCTTGATGGCAAAACTGAAAGCTTCTATCAGTGATCGCTGAGAAGTCTGTTTATGTGGATTTAGGGGAAAGTGCTGTGATCACGAAGAACTGGTACAGGGTTCTTAAGCACAACTCATGCAAGACTAACCTTTTCTAACAGAGATCAAGGGAATGTTGTTAGATGTGGCATATTTTTATTTCAACAAGGTACCCATGATATGTTTGTTGGCAAGCTGGAAAAAAGGTGAACTAGATATTGCTAGTGGTTGGTGAATTTGTAGCTGGTTGATGGACTGCACCCAAGGAGTGCTCAGTAGCAGCTCCCTATGAACCTGAAGAAATGTGACAAGCGGGGTGCCACAGGGTTCTGGCCTGGGCCCAGTGCTGTTTATTGTCTTTATAAATGAAGAAATGGGGGGGGGGCACTCATAAAATGCACAGGAGACTCCTAACAGGGCAGGCCAGCTAATACCTTATAATCCAGAACCAGGATAGAGAACCAGGCCAGAATTAAGAGAAAAAAAGAGTTTAAACACAGATAAATGTAAAGTTGGTAGGGAAAATCAGATGCACAAATATAAGGTGGGTGACATGACTTGACAGCACTACATGTGAACCGAGCCCAGGAGTTTTAGGAGGCCTCAAGATGAAAGTGAGTCAACTGCAAGACGCAGTGGATAAGGAAGATAAGACAGGGCACTGCTGCAGCAACAGAAATAGAGTGTCTGGCTCATGTGAACTAATGGTACCATTCTATTCTGCTTTGGTCAGACCTCACCAGTTCCAGTTCAAATTCATTCTGTCCAAAAACGGACTAGGTTTCAGCCCTGGTTTGTCCAACTAGTTCAGTTCAAATCCCTCAGCAATTCTTTCCAGCTTTTCCTTCCCCTGCCCACCCAGTGAAAAAGAACTGCTTTGCTCGCCCTGTGCTCGGGTTTCTTTCCCATGCATTTTGCAGACCTGAAGTTCAAGGGACTTCTTTTGTGATCCTTGTAAAAGAGCCTTTTTCTCTCCAACTCATCCCTATGGGGACAAATAACCACTCTGGCAGCTGTGTGCTTGGAACGTTAGGAAGTGCTGCACGTAGGGTTAGCAAACCCCCTTCTGAGGCAGTTCCCAAAGAGATTGGGAACCCGGCACAAGGGATTTTGACAGGCATGACGACTCACCTGTCAATCATGTGACACAATGGTTCACCTGACAGTTTTGGCCCACAAGGCCAATCCTGAGAAAGATCTGGCCCGTGGAGCCAAAAAGCTTTCCCACCTTGGTTTATAACATCAAAGAAAAACCTGTTTTCTAAGTAAGTTTTATTTTAATAAAAGCTTCTCTGAGTTCTCTTAGGCTCTCCATTCTTAGGGCAGAGGAAATGGGTAGGCCTTCTGACTAGTTCGGGAAGCACAGCACACCCAAGCTGCACCCAGTGGATCATCCATCTTGCTACAGCTTTCAGCTTTCAGCCCTGACTGACTCCATTTACAATATGGCTCATCTTAAAAAACGAGTTGTGGGCCAGGCCTAGGTCAGCCTCTCAGTTGGCATGGCAACCCAGACAGCTTCTTCCTTTTTAAGAGGATTTGGATTAATCTGAGTATGTTACCACAGCTATGTACTAAATAAAGAAGTGATAAGGGAAAACGTTTAGTTCAGCATGGTTTCCTTGGACTTGGGTGACCCAGGAGACTCTCCATTAGAAATAAATTTGCTTTTGTGTGCAACATAAAGCCAGCACTCGCACTACAAAAACAGCTAGCATCTTCTGTAAGCTTCATTGCATGGAAATCTACACTGCAGCTACCATCTTTTCTTAATGCTCTGTTTGGGAAACACTGCTGCATGTGGAACAACCATATATTGCAAAGAAAACTGAGCAAGGAATATTTTCTGCACAAGATGCTGAAATGTCATTCCCTTTGGATTTACTTCTCATTGTTAAGCTGCAGAGGAGGTTGTGTGATGGGTGTCTTAGAAATCACCTGAGTGAAGGCTGGAATTTTAAAAAAAGAAAAGGCCACGATTAGTGAGTAGACCATATCAATTTCTTAGGGAGGGCATTCCAAAGATATGGAACAACCACTGAAACGGTTAGACCCGCCAAACCTAATCACTTTTACAAAGTGGATCAAAGAGCAGTTCTTTGGATTCCAATATTACAGCTAATCAAATCATGCAGTTATAAGACAGGTTTTGTGTAAATATTAGTTACTTACTAATTGTAAGCATGTAACACCTATGCTCGGAGATCTAAACTGGTTGCTGATTTGCTACCAGGCCAAGTTCAAGGTGTTACTATGAGTATATAAAGCCTCTAACAACTTTACCTATAAGATCACCTTACCCACATGTGCCCACTCAACTGCTTCAGTCGATGCCATATAATACCCATTCCGTAAGAACTCGGTCGTTTAATGTGGCAGCACCTGCACTTTGGAAGCCCTGCATACTGAATTTGAGATCAAGCAGGCGCCTGCTGAAAACATTCTTGTTTAAACAAGTCAGATGTTAGAAAGTTGAGGTGTATTTTAACTTGTGTGTTTTAAAGTACATTTCTTGGTTTTCTTGTTTTCTCTTTTTGTAAACCATTTTGAGGGGGTTTTTAACAATCGAGCTGTATATAATTTTTATTAAATATCTCTTCAGAGCAGTAACTTGCATCCAAATTCCTGCTAAATGATGCTGAAAGCTGTCAACTGGCCAGTTAAATAGTCTCTCTCTCAACACTGGATCATCAACATCTATTTTTACAAACACTACATCTTTAAAGTTCACTGTTATCAAAACTATACTGGAAGTAGTTATTTCACCATTGTGAAAATTCATACGGATTTAAAAACTGATTATACATGGACCCCACCTTTTCTCAAGGTTTTCAGATTGGCATACATCAAGATTATTACATTATATCATCTAAGGAAGTGTGAAGAGGTCAAGTCACCCAGTAAGCTTTATAACTGAGTAAAGATTTTAATCCAGGTCTCTTTAGTTTAAGTCCAACTCTCGGTCCACTACACCAGATTGACTCTCATCGATTATTTACTGAATCTGTTGGTCGGGTTGAGCTATTCATACATTTTCAAATGTCATGGCCCTGTTTTAATAAATTACTTCCTTGCGTCCAGAACCTCATTATGCAAGCTGAAAGCAGCATACAGAAAATAGTTGTCCCTGAATCTGGGGATTCTTAATTATCATCAACTGAGATAATAAGCACAGAGTAGACCTATTGGGGTGGCAATCTCTTAAGGTCAGAGCAACTAAACAGCTTTTCAAGCAAGTCATTGTCACTAACAATGTTTCTTGATGAGGCATTTGAAAATGTACTCATCGTATATGCCAGCCACTAAGCCATGGTGTGCTGCTTGACAAACAGCAGAAAAATAAGATGCTTTTTCTACATTTATATAACAAGCCAACATTCTTTCACATTCCTGTTTCTCCTATATACAGTTCTTTATCTGCGTTTCATTTATACTCCTAATGGAATAGAAATTCTACGTGGGAGATAAGCTTTGTTGACCTAGTTTCTGTTTGAAAGGAGGTACCTAGTTGAGAATCTCTCTGATAAATGATACTGCACTATTATTTATGAGAATAACCAAGACTTTGAACCAATATTAAAGGATCAAACATCAACAGAAAACCTAGATTGGTTAGGTGTTATATGTCGACTAGGCCTTCTTAAAATGGATAGTGATTCTCTGCATTTGCATTTTAAAGCACTCCACAGGAAGGATCATCTCCCTGAGATTATACCACATCAAAAGACTTGCAATTAATATGATTTGCATAACAGTAATTCTATACATAAAAAACCTTCTGGGTTTTAAGTCAGATTGTTGAAGTAGGAAACTCTCTCAAGGGAAAATGAATGTAGGTGTATGAACTTGAAAACCACTTTCCATGTAATAAAATGGTTGCCCTCGTTATTATTTTTTGCAGCATTTAAATTGGTCATTTAAAAGATCTTGATGTGCACCATCGATGAAATTGAACATCACGAACAAACCACTCTCTGTGATCCTAATCCTTTTTTATTTTAAAACATTTATAGGATGCCTTTAAGAGTAAAGACTCTCTCTAAATGGCTTCCGCAATAAAATATTAAATACTAACAACCAACATTGTCTCACACTAAAAAAATCAGCAGTAAGACAGATCCCGGACCAAACTCAATTCCAGTGCATAGCTGTATACCCAGAGACTATCAGGAACAACAATATAATAACAGAATACAGCTATTTTTAGGGAAAGGCAAGTGGCCAGTATAGTCAAGGCTGTCAGAACTCAGCTGGTAATGAGTTCCAAAGCAGAGGAGCCTCAATGGAGAACATTCTCTCACTTGTACCTGCTATCTCAATTACTCTTGGAGGTGGACTGATGAAGCGGCACTTGTATGAGTGTGAGTGGTACTTCAGATAACAAACCACTTAAATGGCACAAACCATTTAAGTCTTTAAAGTTTAAAGGTCGGAAACAGCACTTTAAATTGACCTTTGACATGCACCAGCAAACAGTGCAGCTGGTATACAGATGGTGCAACATGATTCACAGGACTATAGGAAGCTGCCCTATACCAGTGGTCCATCTGCTGCAGTATTTACTCTGGGTCGCTCTCTGGTTTTCATGTAGAAGTCTCTCCCAGATCTACCTGGAGATGTCAGGGCTCAAATCTGGAAACTTCCAGAGCTATTTGACTGACCTGCCTCCCCTTGGCTAGTCAGCTATAATTTCCAAATTGTCTTTAAAGACAGCACAGTCATTAGTGAATTATAGTCATCCACCTGGGACACCAGGTGGATGACCAGGGACGCGGGTGGCGCTGTGGGTAAAACCTCAGTGCCTAGGACTTGCCGATCGTAAGGTCGGCGGTTCGAATCCCCGCGGCGGGGTGAGCTCCTGTCTTTCGGTCCGAGCTTCTGCCCACCTAGCAGTTTGAAAGCACCCCTAAGTGCAAGTAGATAAATAGGTACCGCTTTATAGCGGGAAGGTAACGGCGTTTCCGTGTGCTGCGCTGGTGCTGGCTCGCCAGAGCAGCTTCGTCACGCTGGCCACGTGACCCGGAAGTGTCTTCGGACAGCGCTGGCTCCCGGCCTCTTAAGCGAGATGAGCACGCAACCCCAGAGTTGGACACGACTGGCCCGTACGGGCAGCGGTACCTTTACCTTTACCTTTACATTTACCTTTACCTGGGACATGGATCAGAGGCAAAGTCTGGTCCCTCCTGATGCCGGCTGCAGTTGACACATCAGCCTAAGCTGCGGAAATGTACTCCCAGCCACCGCTGCCACTTGAGCTTCCACAGTTAGCACCAAATCCTGGAGAACTCCTGAACTGCACATTTGGAGGAAGTGCAACCCTATCTAAGATCAGATGCAAAGCACTTTCTGGAGCATGATGTCTTTCTAAGTCTCTACTTGCAGTGCATTCACTTTGTCTGGATTAAACCTCAGTTTGTTCACCCTCATCTGCTCCTGCATTGCCTCCAGGCACAGATTCAGAATTCTTAGTGTCCTGTCCCTGGGATTAGAAGATGGAAACAAGAGGCAGAGTTGAGTGTCTCATGTTTCTGCCCCCCAGGAGACAGTTATCCCCCTCAGTAATTAGATGGTACAAATTTATCAGCTAACTAGGCAATATAAGATCTCCTGTGAAGGGGAGTGTACCTGTCTCTCCCTCAGACAGAATTTACTCACACATGCACAAAAAATTAAAAGAAACAAAGACATGAGAGGCAGTCTTTATAAAAATTTAATTTACCTCAACCAATATGCACATATAAGTAAATGGTATGAGAGCATAAAACAAAAGGAAGAACACAATATATAGTGAGTACTGTCCTCAACCCAAGTTTGAGCTGGAATTTCAGGGTTGTAGGAGCCTCCCCTCCATAAAGGGGGCACTATATTTAGCAACAAAAGTTCCTCATATGCCCTGAAGAACATTCCATGGTGGTCTATTCCTCTGTTCAAGGCAGATATATATTTCCAGTGGTAATGATTTATAAAATCCTTAACATTACATAACGAACAATCCTGAACAATATGTCATTCCTGGGTTGTCTAGAGTTATGCTGGATTGTTGCCAGCCCTTAAAAAAACCCACACACAAAACCCGAAACCCCTCTGCTTCACATGATATTCAGGGAACACAACAATTCTCCACGCACCTTTTCTGCAAGCCTGAGCTGGGCGTATTTATGTTAATGTCCCTGCCTGCATTTAGCTGTTAATGTGCAACAGTAAACTCAACAATTAGGAAACTCCAGAGGAGCCGCACCATCTGTTCTTTTATTCCAATAACCCCAAGAGAACTAGCCTTTTGTAAGAACCTGTGCAGTGCACTAGGAAGCCAATGTTCCAACTCTCTAGTGGCGGAAAATGGAGAGCAAAGAATTCAGCCAAGAATCTCTTCAGAACCATGAAGAACCGGGGAGTCATTTGGGGAGTGCAGAGAGACGTCACTCCATTCTCCCTCCCTCCTCTGTGTTTCAGAATAGATGTGGAGACATATTCCGCAGGAGCAACTAACTCTCTCTCAAGCTAACCCACTTATCCTCCACACTGAATGTTTGTATACATATATTAGGCGCACATACCAAGAGCACAAATAATACCTTTGGGTTAAAACAAAAAACAAAAAACACCACACACAGTGACACTTCAACTTCTATGGGTAACATTCCTATTGTTACTCTGAGGTATGAAACAAAAAGTCAGAAGAAATGATCTTAATATGCAATGGTATATTCTCCTAAAAAGGGAAGTGTGTTCAATCTAGGAGCAGAAAAACAAATTATATAAGAAAGAACCTGCAGCCCAGGACAGGCAAGGAGATGGTTGGAGAAGACCTAGCTACTTTGGAGCAGCTCATGTTTCCAGGCTCAGAGGAGTCAAGTCAAGGAGCCACTGTCTGCAGTCTTTGAGAATTCTAGGAGAATGGAGGAGGTTCTGTTATGTAGAACAGCAGTTCTCAAACTCTGGTGTAAGGACAGTCCACCAGCTTCAATCTGGTGGTCAATAGCCTATCTCTAAAGTTACAATTAAAAGTCATACAGCATCTAACACAGAGCATTACAATTGCTACAACAGGCAGAAAAATAATTAAGTGGACTGCAAAGACCCTCAGCAATTTTCAGGTGGTCCATTGGGAGAAAGGTTTGGGAAGCACTGATGTTGACTTCTTCTCTGTTAGAAAATCATGGGGAAGCAGATTCAACAGTGGAACAAACTGCCTTGGGTGGTATTTAAATAGAGGCTGGATGGACATCAATCAATCCTGCACTGTAAATGCTATACTGATCAGGGGGTGGACTAGATGCCTCCAAGGTCCCTTCCAACTCTAAAATGCTCTGATTCTAAAGAGGCCAGCATATCTCCAAAAGCTTCATTCTCCAGCTTCCCCAATGTGCCTTTCCTCTTTTTACCTCAGTAGTTTTTAATTCCCCCTCTCACCACTGTTTAATTCTCTCCCTGGTGCTCTCTGTTGCCTTTCTTCCCTATCTCCCTTTTAAAGGCTAAAATATCCGCTGACTTAAGCAGAGTAAGCCCACTGAACCCATTGAGATTTATTTCTGAGTAGAAATGCCTAAGACTGCACTGTAAGACTTTTTCCATCCTGCGCTCCCTCCCTTAGAGTCCAATCCAAATATATTTACTCAGAAGTAAGGTCCTTGAGTTTGTGGGGGACATACTTCCCCGAAACCAGTGCTTTTTTCTGGGGGGACGCATACCTCTAAACATTTTGTGAATCTAAGTTTGGATTCATTGAGGGGCAGTATTTCAATATGAGTAGGAAAATGAGAGTACCCCTAAACATTTTTTTTTAAAGAAAAAAAAAGCACTGCCTGTAACTATATGTAGGATTGTGGCTTGAACTTCTCTGTTTTAAATTTTAACATCTCAACCAAAGGAGACTTCATCTGTAACAATGACTGTCTACTTTATGAAGTATCCAATATTCACTCTGATGCTAATTTGTATAAATCTTTCCCTACAGCTGAAGTATTCATAAGCAGGTCTGTGTACACACATGCTTTGTATTTAAAAGAAAATTTACAGAATTACTGAAGCTTGAGTCAAGTGACATGCACATTTAAAAGAAAAAGAGGGAGAGGAAGAGAGAAAAGGGTTGACAGAGAGAAAGAGCAAGAAGGTGGGTGTCGTCGTGTCCCCCCCCACACACACACACCTTGGCTTTTCCCATGCTCACCACAGGCTCTGGTCATATCCCCCACCAGAAGTCTGCAATAGCAGCATGCATGAGCCCTAAGGTTTGCCTTGTATCAGTGTCAGTATCTGGTTTTAAAAAATTAATGATCAAGCCCCTTGCCTCTAGCTCATGTGAGCTGCAGTGGGGGCTTCATTAAACTGCCCCACTGAGGCACAGGCAACCCCCCCCCAGCGGAGCAGTTTAAAGAAGCCACCTGCCCACGCGTTCCTTCTGTGGTATAAGGGCCAAAGCATAATGGCAGCTTCACCCAGATTATTGCGGCCTCATACTGATCCTGGGTGATGTATTGATACATTGCCCAGGCCTAGTCATTGATTAAACTTGAGTGTTGGTAGGTACCAGCCATGCTTTGACATGAAACACCTGAATAACTTAAATTGCCTAGTTATTCAACCCCCATCTTAAGTTCTGTTTTGGACCTCAAACTCATATTGGAGCTTAAAAGCATCTGGCTCCTAAACGCTAAATTGATTACTCATGTTCTTCAATTGGCCTTAATTACTGAGAAGTAGTCTACTGGAAGAAGCCACCAAACCCTTCTCAGTTTCTGGAGCCGAACAGAACCCTCCTATACGATAATTATCTACCCTTAGAGATTCAAAGCTTTATTGAACTGCTCTGTAACATGCAGACTCATCTGAACTCACCAGCATGATCACAACAAGGGCAAAATGCAAGTGTCAACAAGGCTTTGTATTCTATGGGCAGTTGTTGCTGCTGCTGCTTCCTCTTCTTCTTCTTCTTCTTCTTCTTCTTCTTCTTCTTCTTCTTCTTCTTCTATATTTATTTATACCCTGCCTTATTCCCTGCAGGAACTCAAGAAGGCTTACAGATAAAAATAAGAGCAGCTGAAAACATGGAGAGGGGAAAATGGAATTAATAGAATTAATTCCATTAATTCTATCAATAGAATAAAAACTATATTATGTCTAATCTATTAAAATCATACAAATAATTGCAATAAAAACAGCACAGCACCATCCCTTTAATTAAAAGCAGTCAGTTCCCAAAAGCCTATTAGAACAGGAAAGTCTTCACCTGCCAGTGGAAGGTCAACAAGGAAGTAGCCAGTCTAGCTTCTCTGGGGAGGGAGTTCCAAAGTTGTCTGGAAGCAGCCACTAAGAAGGCCCTCTCCCATGTCCCTGCCCTCCCAACAGGCCTGTGAGGGTGGTGGGACTGAGAGAAGGACCTCTCCCGAAGATCTCAGAACCTGGGCAGGTTCATATGAGGGAATATGATCTTTTAGATCGCTTGGTCCTAAGC
The DNA here is from genome assembly GCF_964106645.2 of Podarcis pityusensis. NCBI lineage: Eukaryota > Metazoa > Chordata > Lepidosauria > Squamata > Lacertidae > Podarcis > Podarcis pityusensis. Next base: position 3,220,279 of record NC_138038.1, on the reverse strand, counting down.
CATAGAGGGACTTATAGGTCTTAACCGGCACTTTGAATTGTGCCCAGAAATAGACCCATAGCCAGTGGAGCTGTTGTAACAAGGGAGTGATCTGCTCCCTGTAACCAGCCCCAGTCAGCAATCTGGCTGCAGCTCTTTGAGCCAGTTGGAACTTCTGGGCGATTTTCAAAGGCAGCCCCATGTAGAACAAGTTATAGTAATCCAGACGGGATGTAACTAAGACTTTACTGTGCAAAACTAAAATAAATTTGTACGCAAGCACCTAGAAAAATCAGAGCTCCTTTCTGCACTGCCTAACGCGACAGTCTGTCTCTCCTTTGGTCAGGACACCCTATCTTGCCACAGTGCAAAAGACTCAGTGACACTGATAGAAAATCACAATATGGCTCTGTCTCATCTCCTTGGAATGTGATCCCTTTCCTATTACTGCGGGGTGTTTTCTACAAAGGAGTGTGCAGTGGCTGGGTCCTAAGCAGTACAGTGACCTTTGGCCAGTGCTGAAACCATCCAGCCCAGTGCTATGAGCCACACTGCACAGGGTGAGGACGTAAGTGCAGTTCATCAAAGGCATTTGGGGTTTGTTATTGTTTTTAATTCTGAAACAAAGAAACACATTTCGTCCTGTCATCATTTTAAAAAAGGATTCAAGGCAACTAAAAAGAAAAAGTTAAGATAGCAGTTAACAGAAAACAAGGAACTATAATAAAACAACAAAAAATATAATAGGTAGAGAAAGATAAGAGCATAAACTTCACACCTAAGCAGGCTGATACAAAACAAAACAGAAGTAAAAAGAATGGAGGTTAAAAAAGCACAAATTAAAGAAAGGCCTGATTATTATTTTTTACCTGGTACCTAAATGAAGAGGGAGGGGTGCTGATAAGGTCTCTTCACCAGTCACCACCATCCTCAGCTCAGGTGTTGGGGAAACCTGGAAAAAGGCTTCCTCCAAAATCTCAAAAAGATCTCAGAAGGAGGGCTACCATGTTGTGGTGAACTCTCCCAAGTGCAGTCCAGTGTCAAGCACACCATGCGTACAACCCTGTGAGTTGGTGATGGGCCAGTCACCCCCATGAACCTCCTGGCTGAGTGCGGATCTGAACCCTGGTTTCCCAGGTCCTAAGACTAGGACACCCTAACCAGTACACTATACTATTATATGCTCCTTCTCTGTACCCTGCCAGGAAGCCCATAGCCATGTTCTGGACCAGTCTTCAAGGGCAGCACCCTGTACAATGCAATAAAGATGTAGCCTCAAGGGCAGGGCCACATCATGAATGACAGGGGACAAATTCTTGTGTTTTAATCTATTAAACAACATATAGCTTTTTTAATAATAAAAAATACACCTTTATATACTCCTGAATCTTGATACATACTAAAACTGACTTTTGCTTTCTATTCTTTTTAAAGTAAAATGAATGGATTCACTCTAGGAATAAAGCACAAAATTACCAGCGGTTCATTCTCACTTGCATTTCTACTACATCTGTTTTAGGGCCCAACTAGATTTCACATGGCAAACTAGTACAGTGGTACCTCGGGTTAAGTACTTAATTCCTTCTGGGGGTCCGTACTTAACCTGAAACAGTTCTTAACCTGAAGCACCACTTTAGCTAAAGGGTCCTCCCGCTGCTGCCGTGCCACCGGAGCACGATTTCTGTTCTCATCCTGAAGCAAAGTTCTTAACCCAAGGTACTATTTCTGGCTTAGCAGAGTCTATAACCTGAAGCGCCTGTAACCCGAGGTACCACTGTATAGGCCCTTCGTGACAAAATTTTATCATGGCAAGCTGCAGCAAGGGAGTGTGATCAGGAGCGGAGGAACAGGGAGAGGGGTGGCTGATGCTTCCTTCCTTTGGTTTTAGTGCTGCTGCTACATTCACCCCACCCCCCACTCCCTCTATTTTATGTAGGATAGAATGTTTTTTCTCCTGCAGTCAGAAAGGCAGGTGGGAGGGGGGCAATTTTGATCTGGAAAAAGACAGAAGTCAAAATCCTACTTCTTTCTCGTCATTCCTGCACGCTAATAATCCATAGTCTCCTGCAGCTGCTTTTAATTTCTATAAACAGCAAGGGCATTGTTATCCTTGTCTGCCATATAAGATCTAATGAAGCCCTAAAGCAGCTGCATTAGTAACTTGGTTTCCTAGTTCATTCATCGGATGAAGTGGAGTCTTGTGCCATACATAATAAAGAGGATATGAAAGTTTCTGCCATAATAAAATGTGTTTGCCTTTAAGGCGCCACAAGACTTTTGGTTGTTTTTGCATTCCTGGGGGTTTCGGGGCGCTTTCTGGCAGCTACTTTTCAGGAAAGAGCATGGCTTCCCACAAAGTCTACAAAAAAGTGCACAGCAAGACACTGGAACTAAGTGTAGAAGTTCAGCACTGGAAACCCTTATTATATGCTTACTTCCTTAATAATTATTTGCACCATTTAGTTTTCTTTATGTATAAAAATGTAATATATTGTCAATATAAACTGAGATATCAAGCTAAAGATGCAGAAACAATGCTAATTAAAGAGGATGACAAAAGAAGAGCTGTCATCACTATGAACAAAGTGGACTTCAAACAGGAAGATGAGAGGCAACTCTCCAAACCCACTTTTTGCAGGCTTTTTATCCTCAGAAATGCAGGAGGAACTACATAACCTGATAAGGAATTTCCCATAGATGAGCAGGATCAAAACTACATACAAGCCTCAGGCGTCTTCTATTTGCTCCACCCCCCCCCCACAAACTGAGTAACTCTGTGCAACCCATAGCTTCACAGCTATATCAGAGTTGGGTTATATGGACTTCCTTCTCAGACCAGATACCGCAAGTACTCCAAGGATACCACTGACTTCTCAGTTTTTGCACAATCTCTTGACAATCTACATCAACATCCCCCAGATAAATGGACAGCAAGCCATAAGAGTTTGTTGATGAAACTACTGTGCACCTGGCTACAAAACTATGACCTTTGATGCTTTTGCCTTATGCCAGGCAAACTCAGCCCTCCAGATGTTTTAGGACTACAACTCCCATCATCCCTAGCTAACAGGCCCAGTGGTCAGGGATGGGAGTTGTAGTCCCAAAACATCTGGAGGGCTGAGTTTGCCTATGCCGGCCTTATGCTAACATTTTCATGGCTGACTTAACAATGTGTTCTCAGCTCTGTTCCCCAAAAACCTCTCCTCTATTTGAGATACCAGTGATGACTTCATCATTGGGAATCATGGGAAGGAAGGCCTACTACAGTTCTACCAGAACTTCAATGTCTTCCACTCCACCATCAGCCTGAGCCTAAACCAGTCTATACATGAATTTTACTTTCTGGACATTATTGTGAAAGCTTATAAGCCCCTCTTTAAACAGAAAACACACTAATTGCTACACATGCTTCCAGGTTCCTCCCAGAACACACCACAAAATCCATTTGCCTACACTATCTGCAGCAAGCATACACTGAAATGGAAGCAATGTCTCTAAGCTTCCCATAGTTTCAGGGTACAGTAATGGAGGAAGAGACAGCATCCATCAGAGTGGAGAGAAGGTGGAGGGAAGACTCCTTTGTGACTGACAGGTCTAGATTCTGTCAGGGAGAATAATTTTACTTGGAAAACAAATCCTTTTTAGTTTTTATCACTTCAAAATCAGCACTGAGTGCCTAACCCAATACCCTTGGAACTATTTTTCTGCAATTTGGCTGGTGCCTTTTGCTGGGGCCCCTCTTCCATGTCTGCAGGTTTCAGACCAATTGTTCACAAATAGTTCACAACTAGGGGCAATGACAGTTTTAGGATGGGTAAACATAAAATAAAATGTGAAAGCTGCCTTTTCAGGAAAACTGCTGCAGCAATTGTTCTGAAATTTGACGGGATTCATGCCCTCAGAAAACATACTGTACAACTTTCACTGCAATTAATTTTGAACCCAAATAAAATAATAATAGATGTTTCCTTTAAAAATAAATCAAACTTTAAAGGTGCCCCACACAAAAGCCCGTAAGCTGACTTGCTAGGTTTTATCCCCTCTGAAAGAAAAAATAATGCCTGCAAATGTCATCTCCTTCTGTCAAATAAAATAAATAATAAAATAATTTCATCCAATTCTGACAAAAGGGAGTAAAAGTTATAGCCAGTTTTTTATTTCTTAATAATGAAAGTGGGGCATGAAAGCAGAAGCGGATGGACCTGGAGCTGCCTTACAAAACACCTAAGAGGTAGGCTATTTTCCAAAGCAGCAAAGCAGCATTCAAGCAAAATCTTGTGGTCAGTGTTACTCTTTAAGGTGCCACAAGATTCATAGTTTTTGAAGAACACTGTGTAGCAGTGTGAGAGTGACACTGTTAACCTTCTGAAATGGAACTAATGTTGTTATATGTAAGAGGGCAAGTGACCTCCTTGTATTTGACATACAAATAACATCTTCCCCTTCAAGCTCTTTTTAAAGTGACAGGCAGGCAAGAGGTTCAAGAAATGAAATGGAACATCCCTAGAAGGAGGGACAGGGTCAAAGGTGATATAAAGGTAAAGATAAAGGTAAATGGACCCCTGACCATTAGGTCCAGTCGTGACCGACTCTGGGGTTGTGGCGCTCATCTCGCTTTACTGGCCGAGGGAGCCGGCGTACAGCTTCCGGGTCATGTGGCCAGCATGACTAAGCTGCTTCTGGCGAACCAGAGCAGCGCACGGAAATGCCGTTTACCTTCCCACCGGAGTGGTACCTATTTATCTACTTGCACTTTGACATGTTTTCGAACTGCTCGGTTGGTAGGAGCAGGGACTGAGCAACGGGAGCTCACCCCGTCACGGGGATTCGAACCGCCGACCTTCTGATCAACAAGTCCTAGGCTCTGTGGTTTAACCCACAGCACCACCCGTGTCCCAAAGGTGATATACCGGTAGTTTAAAAGCCTCGAAGGCTGCACAATGTAAGAATGGTCCTAACATGCCTGAAAAAAGTACTTTGAACTCTAAAACCAACAAACAAAATGCTGATTAACAAGGAATTGGCAACTGAGTCCCCAGGACCAAATATATACAATCTCAGTTGCCATCTCATACACACATTGTGGGAACCACAATTCCTTCTTCAGAGTGAACTAGCCACCAACCAGGAATATAAATCATAGAATCATAGAATTGTAGATTTGGAAAGTATCCCAAGGGTCATCTAGTCTAACCCGCTGCAACGCAGGGATCTCAGCTAAAGCATCCATGATAGATGGCCATCCAACCTCTGCTTTAAAACCTCCAAGGAAAGAGAGTCGACAATCTCCTGTGGGAGACTGTTCCACTGTCAATCAGCTCTTGCCATCAGAAAGTTCTTCCTGATGTTTCGTCGGAATCACCTTTCTTGTAACTTGAAGCCATTGGTTCAGGCCAGAACAGGAGAACGCATGCTTGTTCCCTCTTCCATGTGACATTCTTCTCTTTTCCAGGCTAAACATACCCAACTCCTTCAACCGTTCTTCATAAGGCATAGTTTCCAGACCCTTGATCATCTTGGTTGCCCTCCTCTGTTCGCGTTCCAGCTTGTCAACATCCTTAAATTGTGGAACCCAGAACTGGACACAGTATTCCAGGTGTGGTCTGACCAAGGCAGAATAGGTGGTACTATTACTTCCCTACTATCTGGACACTATACATCCGTTGATGCAGCCTAGAATAGCATTAGCTTTTTTTGCTGCTGCATCACACTGTTGACTCATGTGATCCACCAAAAGTTTCTATGGACATGGTACTTTGGAATCCTCTAGCTGAAATACCCTAATTAATTACCCTCCCTGGTAGGGCTTGCCTTCTATGGCATGGGTGCATAAACTTGCTGGTTTTGCTGCCTTTTTTGGCCTTCCCCTGGCTTTGGTTGCTGCTTCTTTGGAGCTGCATCTTCTGAGCTACTTGAATCTGAACTACAACTTCTAGGCATCTTCTGTGCCTTTGTTTTTGGGGTAGCTTTCTGTTGTCTTCTTGGCTGACTACTTTTCTTGCTCTGAATCAGAAGAATCACTAGAATCATCACTGCTACTCTCTGCACTGTCAGGAGCTGCCTTTACTGGCATTTTTGGGCAAAGCAGCAAGCTTAGCCACTTGTTTTCTAGCTGGGGGCTTCTCACCCTCATTGGAGCCATCAAAACTGAATGAAGATTCTCTCTTTGCGTTCTTTGCAGGAGGACCATTGGGAACAGCTTGCCACTTTTTGGTTTCTGGTGACTTCAACCAGTAGTTGAAAGTATAAAGGAGAGAAGCAGCAGTGGACAGAGGCGCTGACTTGGGCCCCAGGTTATAGGTGCCCAATGACACCCGTGACGTGATGTTGTGATGTCATGTTACCGCAGCAGCGTAGCAGTCTTTCTGAAGCCTTGCGAGGTCTTGGAGGTTACGTTCAAATCCTCACAAAACCTCCGACATGACTTCTGGATCCTACTGGAAGTTGTATTCAGAGGTCTGGAAAGGCCTCGGACGTTGCTTCTGACACCTGTGGGGTCTTGGAGGTCATGTCCTAGGCCTCAAGAGCAGCGGCAGAGCAAGCTGATCGGGCCCCTGGGACAGCATGCGTGCCCTGTGCCCAGGGGCGGGGCAAGCCGGGGCAGGACGCTACGCAGGGCCTCTGAGACCTCTGAGGAGTCTGCCTGCCTCCTCCCACTCAGCCACCCTACAGCTGAGGGGGAGGCAGTGGGTGGACCATTTGCAGCAGTGCGGAGCCTGCGGGTGCCCAAGCCACCGCGTCACTCCCAGGAGAGACACGAGGCTCAGGTGTGCTGCAGGCCCCACGGTGAGTGCCGCCTGGCATTTTCTCACCCCGCTCAGTGGAGACACCCGGGAAGCCCCGCCCCCACCGCACCCCCCTTCCTCCACCCCTGCTTGCGAAACCTCCAGTGCAACTTCCGGTTTCTACCTGAAGTCACTTTTGGAGGCCTGGCAGGGCCTGTGACACCCTCTGGGAGGTTGCGTTGGGGCTGTGACATGACTTCAAGTAGAAACCACAAGTCACATCAGAGCCCCGCATTGTGGGTGCTAAGCACCCACAAATTTTCTGTGGCCCCCTAGACCTGCCGCCTATGGCAGTGGGGTCTTACTTTGTCACTACAGTCATCTTTCCAAAAGCATGAAATGGTTTTACCTCAGGAAGGCAAGGACCAGCAGGAACAAGTCACTGGGCACCATGCATGCCTTCGCCATGTTGCCAGCCTGTAAACAGCTTGCTTCATCTCAATATGAATTTTAAAAATTCCATTCCATTCCAAAGAAAGATTGACTTTAAATTATTCAATGTGGAACTTGTTTAAAGCACCACTGATTATAGCAGCAGTGCAACAAGGAAAGCAGCACCTTTACTGTTCGTGAAACCAGATATACGATTATAGAATCACATTTCTAGTACCGGGATGGAACTGATCTAACCTTCTAAACAACTGTTTTAAGATTATAATTCTGGATGAGGCCATAGTACTACTTGAGTTTCATCCATTCTGAGCTTCTGTTCTTAGTTAGGTTGAGTTTGTTTTTTTTAGTGTTTTATATCTGAAGCCCCAAGTCATTAAAGCTGGGAAAGCACTAATGTAGCCAATAAAATTGATTGGAAAGAATGGACAGGGTGGGCAGAGTACATTAGGAACAAATGCGAGAAACCAGTGGGGAGACCAGGTTGCTTCTTTCATACATACGATGAGAGCCAAGAGCAAATACCTAGGGAGGATCTCATTTAGCTAGCCAGCCTAATGTGGCATTAGTGGCTAATGGAAGATGGAATTGAATTATATCAGCATGCTGATGACATTGATAGAAGTGGGAAGGGATCTGAAAATTGAATAAAGCGAGAGACATCTTTTTCTTTCAGCCTCAAAACATTTAGAGTGTAATCCTCCCTCTGAAGTCAACCAGAGTCCAATTTCTATGTTTGGATAGTGCCAAAGTGCCCATTGCAGTCAATGTGCCAATCTTCCATTAAGAGATTTGAGACTGGCATCATTTGTTATATATTGCTGTGCATCTAGAAAAGCTACATCACCGCCATAACTAACCCACTGGCTTCTGTGCAGACAAAGTGCCCTTCCAGAAAATACAACGTCTCCCAGTGTTTTAAAAGTAAATTTATAAACTTTTGAAATGTCAGCTAATTCTATGGGTTTGTTTTGGATTAAGAAATTAATTAAACCATATGAATATATAACACTTTAAAGCTGAGTTCAAAAACTGCAATTAATGTTACATTGTTGTGTTTTTAAATTCAGCTTTCAATTAAATTTCTCAGTTCATGATAGTTCTATCAGCAGCACTTATTTAAATTAGAATTCTGCATTTAATGTCAAAAAGAGAAGTCATACTTTGTTTCACATTAGCAAGTGATAAATTAGATGTACTATTTACCAATCAACCTGTGATCTGCTATGGCAATGGAATATGAAATATGCTGCTGGCATAAATATGCCAAAAGTACTTCCCTGATACCCCAACAAACATGTCAAACCAGCATAGCAGTGGTGTCCCCCCAGAATCAGCACAAATCAACTATTTTCTCAGTCTATCAATTTCAAAACTACAGAGCCCTAGTATATAAAATAATTGTCTTTCATAGATGTCACAAAACCCCATGGCATCAAGGCTATGCTATTATATATTGACATAGACATTTGGGTCAGTGTGCCATTTAATGTGATGTAAGGGTAAAGCAGAGGGATGCACATGGCACTGTGATCTAAACCACAGAGCCTAGGACTTGCCGATCAGAAGGTCAGCGGTTCGAATCCCCGCGACGGGGTGAGCTCCCGTTGCTCGGTTCCAGCTCCTGCCAGCCTAGCAGTTCGAAAGCACATCAAAATGCAAGTAGATAAATAGGTACCGCTTTGGCGGGAAGGTAAACGGCATTTCCGTGTGCTGCTCTGGTTCGCCAGAAGCGGCTTAGTCATGCTGGCCACATGACCCGGAAGCTGTCTGTAGACAAACATCGGCTCCCTCGGCCAGTAAAGCGAGATGAGCGCCGCAACCCCAGAGCCGACTGCGACTACGGTCAGGGATCCCTTTACCTTTTTACCTTTACCTTTAAGGGTAAAGTAGAGTAGTCCAATGTTTGGGCCTTGAGGTATTTTTTGGCGGCCTTCGGGAACGTTTGCATCCCCCCAGCCCACACACTGCCTCCATCAAGATGGGTAAGTGAGGTGCTGGGCTTTGGGAAGGAGGGCTCTGACAGGGCCTAAATCCTTGGCAACTCACTTAGCTGGCTTTGGGGAGGCAATGCAAAGGGGGGGGGGCGGATTTTGGCCTCTCTCCCTGCCCCCATGCAACAAGGCAGTTTGCAGCCTGAGGGTTCTGTGTCAAAGTACTCTCACGGCCCACTGAGCATGAAAGGTTGGGCAACCCTGGAGTAAATCAAACTAAACGGAGAATACAGTTTACATCTTTATTCAATTTCTATATAAATGATATGATACCCCCTTCCACAATATGAATTTCCACCCTCCAAAATGAGCAGGAAAGCATATCCCTGTGCTGCTTTATGCAGATGATGATGATGTTGTTGATGATGATTTTATTTATACCCCGCCCATCTGGCTGGGTTTCCCCAGCCACTCTGGGCGGCTCCCAACAAAGTATTAAAAACATGATAAAACATCAAACATTAAAAACTTCCCTAAACAGGGCTGCCTTCAGATGTCTTCTAAAAGTTAGACAGTTGTTTATTTCCTTGACATCTAATGGGAGGGCGTTCCACAGGGAGGGGGCCACTACTGAGAAGGCCCTTTGCCTGGTTCCCTGTATCCTCACTTCTTGCAGTGACGGAACCGTCAGAAGGCCCTCAGCACTGGACCTCAGTGTCCGGGCTGAACAATGGGGGTGAGGACGCTCCTTCAGGTGTACTGGGCCAAGGCCGTTTAGGGCTTTAAAGGTCAGCACCAACACTTTGAATTGTGCTCGGAAATGTACTGGGAGCCAGTGTAGGTCTTTTAGGACCGGTGTAATATGGTCTCGGTCGCCACTCCCAGTCACCAGTCTGGCTGCCACATTCTGCATTAGTTGTAGTTTCCAGGTCACCTTCAAAGGTGGCCCCACATACAGCACATTGCAGTAGTCCAAGTGGGAGATAACCAGAGCATGCACCACTCTGGCGAGACAATCCGCGGGCAGGTAGAGTCTCAGCCCGCATACCAGATGGAGCTGGTAGACAGCTGCCCTGGACACAGAATTGACCTGTGCCTCCATGGACAGCTGTGAGTCCAAAATGACTCCTAGGCTGAGCACCTGGTCCTTCAGGGGCATAGTTACCCCATTCAGGACCAGGGAGTCCCCCACACCTGCTCGACCACTGTCCCCCATGGCACAGCAATCCTCTCAATAACTCCTACAGGCCTTAAAAGAACCGTGAAAACACTGGCAGTGTACTGCAAGGAGAGCAAACTAGAACTCAATTATCAGAAAACCAAAATCATGGTCTTTGTCAAAAGGCCAAAACCTTGCTCATGGTACATTGATGGTCATAACATTGATCAGATCACCTGTTTCAAATATTTGGGTATAACCCTTCATTCCTTGGGAAACAGAAAAGCCCACTGGGATTATGTTGCAGGGAATGCCCAGAGAAGCATAAATTCTATACAGGTACCTTAGGACTAAAGGCGGACAATATATACCTGCAGCCCTCAAACTGTTTGAGGCCAAATCCATTGCACAGTTTGTTTATGGTGCCCTATTTGGCCCCTTGTCAATTGCACACCATTAGAGGTGGTGAATTCTTATGTTCAGCCCTACAAGTGCCTAAACACATCTCCGATGCTACTATATATCTCAAAACCGGATTCGTGAGAATCGAGGCCAAAGTATGGCTTGCTACACTAAATTATTGGCTGAGATTATCCTTCCCCCTGCGTGGTCTTGCTCCCTTAACCCTTCAGGACGGTTTCCAAACAATATGGAAATGTGTAGTGATAAATATAATGACAACTCTAGGCTTCG